>NW_027413702.1:0-13376 GCF_048544455.1 Silene latifolia
GTACCAAAAATAAATACTTAAGTACTACTAATGAAGTCGGGCGGGTAAGTAGGGTCGATCTCCACAGGGAGGCGGTTTACTATCTACTTGTCTATTCTATTTGTATAATGTCACAGTCTGGGGGTTTGAAATGTTTTAACTAAACTAATGAGGCTAAAGGCAAGAAAGATAAAGGCAAGAGAAATTAACAATAAGAGAAGGGAACTAGGATTTTGGGTCATCAATGAACGTCAGTTAATTGCGGGTAAGGTCACAAATCAGTCGATGTGTCGGTCTAAGGGGCAATGAATATCTCCTTTCGGTCTCAATTCACCCTAAAATGCTATTAGCTTAACTTTCACCCTCACTAAAGCATCCTATTGTTCAGTGCGGGTCTCACCTATTCCAACCTTTCGGTCCAGGTCAAGGGTTACCAATATTAAAAGGCTAATTGCTTCGAATTAACTAGCAAGATACAGTTAAGGGCAGTTTAACAACAAAGACAACAACAGCAACGACAGGTCTAATAGCCTAATTAGCAATTAACATTCATTCATTGACTACCCTAATCCTAGCAAGAGAATTAGCTAGACATAAATGAAAGAGCAAGAATAAGGGAAGGGGGAATAATAAACATTAAATTAAAATAAGGAGAAAAGGGAGAGAAGAGAGTTACAGTAGAAATAGATCCGGAAATTAAGGAACAAAGTAACTGGAACAATGTATTAAGTGTCGAGAAAGGGGAGAAGAGAAGAGAGGAGAAGCCCTCCTTAAACTGACGTCCTCACTCTCCTATTTATAAGAAAATAGGATTTATTTAACCTAATGACGGAAATAAACCTAAAAACCCAAGCCCGTAAGATAAACCACTCGATCGAGTGGTTTAGAACCACTCGATCGAGCAATTCAGAGCTCAGACCGCTCGATCGACCAAAAGATTCACTCGATCGACTAAACACTAATATGGAACAGTTCGATCAACCAACTAAAGTACTCGATCGACTGATTATTTGACCTAAAACCACTCGATCGACCAGTAAAGTGCTCGATCGAGTGAATACTAACTTCAGCAGCTCATAATTCTCGTTAGTTTGACTTTGACTTGTCCTTTTAGCTCCCGAAATGGTTTCACGCATCCCAAGACAACAATAATTCCGCTCCAAATTCACTCTTCCTCCAAATGCATGCAAAACGAACGGTAAAAGGCCCGATTTCACTACTTTCGGGTTCATTCCTGTAAATAAGATAGAATAACCCAAAATAGCATATTCGGGGCATTTCGTAGCATAAACTACGATAAAAGCATAGAAATACGTGCATAAAATAGGCTAAAAAGACTATATAAAATGCACGTATCAATAGACTCTTCAAGTTTCATGTTAACATAACTTTTAAATGATCCCATGTAGTGTTTGGAAACGCGAAATTGATATCATGAATTCAATTTCTATTAATCAAAATGTGATAGACTCTTCAAGTTTCATGTTAACATAACTTTTAAATGATCCCATGTATTGTTTGGAAACGCGGAATTGATATCATGAATTCAATTTCTATTAATCAAAATGTTTGAATTCAATTTCAAATCCTATTCCAAGAAATTCGTATGGAGATCAAGTGGAATATGTGTAAAACATGGTCAAAATTTCAAAGAGCCATCTTGAAGATCACGTAAAAGCAAATGAAAAAAAAATGAATGGAGTATCAAATTTCTCATAACTAAATAAGATGGCGATCATTTAAATACTTATTCTCAATATATATATATATATATATATATATATATATATATATATATATATATATATATATATATATAGGGTTGAGATCCCATGAGAACCTTCTTCCCATGAGAACCCCTATTTACAATTGAATAAAGAAAATTAAGCGCGCAAACTTACGCACATCATCCTTAGCCATTATAACATTTAAATTACTAAAATATCCTCTCCTCATAGTAAAATCAATGAAACATGATTTCCAACAGGAAAAATCGAGAAAGCTTATGATTACTCATCACAATGAAGATCGTCAGATTAATTGTAAGGATATCATCAATTACAAATAAATCATGTAATTCAATAACACAACAGGTAAACAATTTATTAACCGTGCTTCATCTAGGAATTTTATTATTCTAATTTATTGTAATTTGAACGGCCTTTTTGATATGGTTGTTGCAAGGAATCTTTTGGAGCCAATATTATGTGAATAATTACTCACATAATAGCTGTGATTAAGGTGAAATAATATCCCATTAAATCAGTTTTAATGGCCATTATTTCTCCTTATTCTCCTCCCGTAATGTGACTCTTTTTGACCTTGTAAATAGTGAGTATTCGTGAGAATACAACACACTCAATATCATATAAACAGAATATACAATCACATAAAAGTCACCATTGTTAGAGCTTTTGGAACTTAGGGTGTGAACTATCACCGAGACTCTAGTAGTATCGGAATCGGGTTTCGAGGGCGAAAGTCAAGCACGTCGATCTTCGTACCTATTCCGCTTTAAGGTATGAATATTCTTACAGTGGTATCAGAGCCGATCGTGACAAAGCCCTGTCCCGACACTAAATAACATGATTAAAATCAAAATTTGTTTTTATTTATTTATCATGTTATTCATATACCATATACCCTTGTATATAATCTAATGAAATCATATGTTGAATTTATAGACAGTTTACATAACAATAGTTCATATGTTATTCGTATGCCCCTAAAAATCTGACAACAAATGACTCATATGTTGTTTTCATTAACAATGTTTACATATCGTAATTCATATGTTGAATTTATTAAGAATGTTTACATACATCATGTTTTAATGTTGAATTACATATTTGTTTAATTCATATGTTGAATTTATATCTCTTTTACAACCCATCGTTAGTAGGCACCCTATTAATTGAATATTTACCTTGTTCACCGTCTTCCGTCTTCTTTGATGTCGGATATGTCCCGGCTTAGTGTGTGTCATTAATCACCCCTCCGATAACGCAAACCACCATTAAGACGCGATAAGGGCGCGTGTGTATCACGCCAAACCGACACGGTCATGGCGCGTTGAGCGTGAATCGGATCATTCATTCGTCCTGCAGCACGGATCCGAATAACGATGGTGTTTATTCTAGTCGGAGAAGGATATGGTTGATGAATGCGTTGGTTTTGATGGTACATACAATTGTTTCTATGTGAAACAATTGAAAACTGAGTTTTATTTATCATCGGAAAAATTAACGAATTTTATGAAGTTTTTCTGAGTTTGCCATAAAATAATGAATGGAGATGTGTTCTTCATGAAGATGATAAATTCATTAACTGAATGTGTTTCAAAAAGGGGAATTTGTTTCTGATTTGATGCGTGTAACAAGGGGGAAGAGGGATTTTATTTGTTTTTTATTTCTTTTTTGGTTTGTTCATTTTTGATAAGGATAGTGTGATAGTGTATTATATTTATTTTCTTTGTTGACTTGTATAGAAAAGTCTAGACTTTACCAATTATTTTTTATATATAATCATAGTGGGTTGACAGTATGTGTTGTGTACACAAGTAAAGTTCCTGTAAACCCACATGTTCAGTACGGCTGAGTGCTACACTGTATATATATTTTTTTTTTGTATTAACTTGTTGCATATGTTGCACAAGACTCTATTTTGTTACGCACATTGTTATTATTATCCAAGTGATATTATCCTTGCTAATTTGTTTAGCTTAAATTTATTTATACGAATTAGTTTCGTAATAATATCATAAAGAAAAATTAAGTTTATAGAGTTTTATTGTTTAAGTCTTTTTGTGATGATTACTAGCATAGCGAAATTTTCGAACATATGACATGAATAATAAAAATCTTGGGGTAATTTAATTTTTTCAAACGTGCCTAATGTCCATTTGTTAATATATACTTGTAGATGGCTAAAAATATGGTTGGTGACTTGTCCACGCGTGAAAAGCTAGATGGTACGAACTATGATATCGGCATAGGAAGATTCAAAGATCTTCTTAATGAACGCGAGGTACTTGAAACCTTGACAACTATTGTGGCTAAGCCTCAAGAAACTCGAGAAAAGCGAGGATTTGGCTAAGTATAATGAAAACTTGAAAGCACGTGATGAGTGGTTCAAAAAGGATCGTTTTGCACGCTTTACTATGTTGTTCTACATGCACAATGATTTAATTGGTGAGTTTAAATGTGTCCTCTTCGCTAAGGACATGTGGGACAAGCTTAAGATTTCGTTTGGTCAAACTTGACAAACGAGGGCCCGTGCCTTGAACCGAAGTGGATGGATTACTCGATTGATCCTAAAACAATGTGACCAAACACTTACGTGTCATGAGTGCCGTGATCGTGATCCGAAAAATTTGTTGGGCGAGATGTGCCCGATGAGGAACAAGTAGTGAATGTGCTTCGCTCTCTTCCCTCCGATCTTGAGGAGTGGAAAATTTATACGCTCATGTCTCACGGTGAAAATATCAAGACTTTCATTTGAACTTGCTAAACATGTGGAGATGGAGGTGGAGCGTCAAAAGGCGCTCAAACCGCCTACTCCTGCTGATGCACTTGTTGTTCATAATAAGTTTAAGAATAACAAGGGTAAGAGAGGTAAAAAAAGGGAAACGCCCAACTAATGCTCCTGGACCACAAGGTGGAATCCAAAAGCAACAAAAGGCTAAAGAGCCTAAAGAGGTCAATTTAGTGCGTGTGAAGTGCTACAATTGTGAGAAGAAAGGTAACTTTGCTCATAAGTGTTCCGAGCCAAAGAAGGTACTTTTCTCCTCTACTGATCATGATTTGCTTGTATGTTCCCATGCATTAGTTGTTAATTCTCTTCTTAATTGGATTGTAGATACGGGGGCGAGCAAGCACATAGTTCGTGATCGTGATGGGTTTATGGACTATCATCGATTTCCGGTGGGTTCACAAACCGTCATGCTTGGGGACGGTAGTTAGGAAGATGTCCTTGGGCTGGTACCTATCAAATAAAGCTTCGTGGAGGCAATACGTTTGCCTTTACATGATGCCCTCTATGTAACTGGGGTGCGATGTTGCTTAGTTTCAGTAATTAGTTTATTGAAATTAGGATTTGTTTTCAATTTTAAAAACAGTAGTTTGGAAATTTTGTATCATGGCGATGTGTTTGGCCATGGTATTTTAAAGAATGGTTTCTTTGTACTAGACTTGGATGATATTTATAGTAATTCATCTTATGCTTTTGTTTCTCATTTTGATGTCGATTACGAATCGGTTAAGTGGCATGCTAGACTTGGTCATATTGGCAAGAAAGGATGAATAGACTAGCTAAAGATGGTCTTTTAGACCGAGTTACTAGGGTTAAGTTGCCCATATGTGAGTCTTGTCTAACTGGTAAAGCAACAAAGAATCCTTTTCTTAAGGCTTCAAGAGCTCTATGTCCTTTAGAGCTTATCCATTTTGACATTTGTGGGCCTTTAAATGTAAAGGCTCGTCATGGTGCTATATATTTCCTCGCCTTTATTGATGACTATACACGTTTTGGTTATGTGTAATTGTTGTCTCGACGTTATAAAGCACTTGATCGTTCAAGCGTTTTATAGCGAAGTTGAGAACCAATTGGATCGAAAAGTAAAGACTCTTCGAACCGATCGTGTTCGCGAATACCTTTACGATATGTTTAAAGGTTTTTTGAGAAGGGTATCGTAGACAACTTACGATTCCCCATACTCCACAACAAAATGGTGTTGGAGAGAAGAATCGTACCTTACTTGACATGGTTAGGTCGATGATGGATCAAGCCAACCTACCAATTAGTTATTGGGGAGATCGTTGCTTTGACCTACATTCTCAACCATGTACCAAGTAAAAGTGTACCCCTCACACCATATGAGTTAGGTATGAGAGAAAGCCCTCTTTGGATCATTTCGCCCGTGGGGTTCGGCTGGCTATGTGCATAACCCAACCTATAAACATGGCAAGCTTGGTCCAAGAGCCACCAAAATGGTGTTCATTAGATATCCTGAGCATTCCAAGGGATATGTTATGTATGGTGAGCACCCAAATGGTGGCATGACCGAGATTGATTCTCGTAATGCCGCTTTCCTTGAGGATGAGTTCCCAAGTATTGGTGAAATTAATAAAGATATCGAGTTGTATGAGTTACAACAACCATCTCTAGGTGAAGAGGGGGAATTTAAAACTCTCGAAGTCACCAAAGATGGTGAAATCCCGTCTAATTATGTGAATGAGGGAATAGTCTGTAATTCAAGAAGATGGAAATTTGCCTATTAGTGAAGATCACTTGGGGTGAGGTAAGTCCTCAACCCTCAAGTGTAGAACATGAGATTAGTCCTCAAGTTCAAGATCCCATTTCTTTAGAAGATAGTGGGAGAGATTCTTCACTTAATGGTATGGAACGTAAGAGTGAACGAGGGAGAGTTCCTCGAAGATATTTTGATATCGAAGAGCGAGCAGCATTCCTTTGTGCTATTACAGAGATTGATGAGCCTACTTCTTTTAAAGAAGCTATGGATTCACCAAATAGTAAAGAGTGGATGGATGCTATGAAGGATGAGATGGACTCTATGACAAGGAATGGAGTTTGGGAACTTGTTGACCTTCCGCCTAAACGTAAGTCAATTGGGAACAAATGGGTTTTCAAAGTTAAAACGTAAAGCGGATGGGTCAATTGATAAGTTCAAAGCCCGATTGGTAGCGAAAGGTTTTACCCAAATTGAGGATATAGACTATGATGAGACATTTTCTCCTGTGGTGAGACTTGCCTCTATTTGCCTCCTGCTAGCTCTAGTTGCCCATTTGGACTTGGAGTTGTTCCAAATGGACGTAAGACCTTTCCTCAATGGGACGCTTGAGGAAGAGATCTATATGGATCAACCTATTGGGTTTGTCTCAAAAGGTGAAGATGGCAAAGTGTGTCATCTTAAAAGATCTATATATGGTCTTAAGCAATCTTCTAGACGATGGTATTTCAGATTCCATGAAGCTATTACTGAGTTTGGCTTCTATATGGTAGATGAAGATCATTGTGTATGTCGATAAAGCGCAAAGGGGATTGTGTTTCTCTCATTGTATGTTGATGATATACTACTAGCAGGTGACAACTTGGAGATGATTAATGCCGCTAGCGGTGGCTATCCTCTGTCTTTGAGATGAAGGATATGGGTGAAGCTAGGTATGTCTGGCGTGGAAATTATGAGAGATCGTTCTAAGAAACTTCTTGGTTTGTCTCAAAAGTCATATATTAAAAGGTGTTGGAGCGATTTAATATGCATAATTCCAAACCCGTTGACACTCCAGTTGAAAAGGGTAAAACTCTAAACCTTGATCAATGTCTAAATGATTCGGAAAAGAAACAAATGAGCAAGGTTCCATATGCTAATGCGATTGGTAGTTTGATGTATGCCATGTTGTGTACACGGACAGGACATCTGTCTATGCGGTTGGTTTGTTGAGTCGTTTCCAACGCAACCCGGGACTTGCGCATTGGCAAGGAGTCAAGAGAATCATGCGTTATCTTTGTGGTACAAGTGATCTAGTCCTCATTTTCCAAGTTTGGAGGCTTGAGGTTAAAGGGTTATTCGGATCTGGATTGGGGTGGTGATTTAGATGAGTCTAAATCAACCTCGGAATATGCCTTTATACTTGGTGGTGGAGTGCAATATCTGGTGCGGTAAGCAAGATTGTATTTCTTTGTCAACCATGAGCGAGTATGTATTGCTAGCCTTGCCGTTCAAGAGGCAATGTGGCTAAGGTGTTTTCTCCAGGATCTAAAACTTACTTCTAAAGTTGATGAAGTTTGTTGAAATGTTTTGTGACAATCTCTTTGCTATCCGATTTGCCCAAGATCCTAAATTCCATGAAAGACCAAACATATTAGGCGTTATCATTTTTGTTCGAGGCGCCATAAAGAATAAAGAGATAGTCATTAAGTATATATCGACTAATAAGATGATAGCTGATCCGTTAACTAAACCTATTAATAGAGATGTGCTCCGAGCTCATGTGAGGAGCTTAGGTTTCTAAAGTTTTTAGTTTTTAGCTTGTAATCTTGTTTAATGTTTTTCGACATGTATTGGATAATGGACTTGTATTAAGCATTACGGAATAAAATTTACATTTTCTTCTATAAAATATTTATGAGCATATGTTGCACGCTAAGGCACGTTGGAGATGTCACCAAGCTATATGATGCCTAGTCACACAGGTAATCGACTTGATACTAGTGGAGCATCAAGATGAGGATGAGTCACGTTGACACTTTGTGTGTATGGATGACGGAATTTATATTTGTGTAGTGTAAGTAGTCTATTGACTCGTTACATAGTCGCCTTAGTATGTCTAAGATGAGATTCTAATAGAGTCGGGTATGAAATACATGTCTTTCATACTAAAGCTTCTGAAACCGAATCTTGAGTGAAAGATTGAGCGTTAAGTATGCCAATCAGGTGACTCGGGTTAGATACTTGTGTAGTATCTAGACTTTTGATTCGCACGACGTAGAAGAGTGCCATGCCCATCGTAGTGGGAGCTATGTTGTGACACATATATCATACTATGTGTGTTTTGTCGACCGTAAGGGTGACGAGGATGAATCCCTGTCTGTTCTTGTGTGAGCCCTATTTTGATACGAAGCCCTTTGACTTAGAACTGTGAGATGAAATTGAGATTTGATGTTGCTACTTTAGCGTGATTTAGGAGAATCATAAAGTCATGGGTTCGACGGGTCGTGTTAGGAAAGCGATCGAGTTGAGATGGATTTTCATTAGTGTTTAAAGGAACGTCAATTCAACTACACCATGTTAAGCCCGTACGGATTTATATTGTGTATATAACTCGTAACATGTTATAGCATAAAGGGACCGGTGTATCTTTGCGGTGTTGTGCGAATGATCGGAGAATCGTTATTTTGAAAGTGTTATGTTAGTTTGATGGTGACTTAATATACACTACTTGTTACATATTAATTCCGCACACCCATTTTCTGTATGAGTTGTGATTGATAGTTATGATGAACTTGGGTTTGTGTGACCAAGTGGGAGGATTGACTTCGTTTGTGTGGCGAGTGGGAGTATTGTAATTTGAACGGCCTTTTTTGATATGGTCATTAAGGAATCTTTGGAGCCAATATTATGTGAATAATGACTCACATAATGGTTGTGATTAAGGTGAAATAATATCCCATTAAATCAGTTTTAATGGCCATTATTTCTCCCTTATTCTCCAATGTGACTCTTTTGGAGCCTTATAAATAGTGAGTATTCGTGAGAATACAACACACTCAATATCATATAAACACATGTGAATATACAATTACATAAAAGTCACCATTATTAAAGCTTTTGGAACTTGGGATGTGAACTATCAAGGACTCTAGTAGTATCGGAATCGGATTTTGAGGCGAAGAAAGTCGGCGACGTCGATCTTCGTACCTATTCCGCTTTAAGTACGCATATTCTTACATAATTTTTGAGTTGATTTGTACAATTTAGTTTTATATTTTATTCAAATACATTAGATTTTAATTTTGGGTGTTTTATGTTTTACAATTCATGTTAGTATTTGCGAAATAACTAGAAATGTAAGTATAACTTTTTTTTAAATTGTGGTTTAAGCACGTACATAATGTATCAAGGTTGTTTAAAGATAGTAGAGATTTATTTTGTTATTATTTGTTTTTGACAAATTATTAGGAGTTTATTAATAGTACTTGACAACATGTTGACATGGTGACATGCCGTATATATAGCAAAAAGGTTCAAAATACATGTACCATAGGTACATAAAACATAAACCATCGGTTCAAAATAGTATTTGATAGATTGTAGATGAGAGTTTTTGGTTTTGCGATTCATCGTGAGATTCTGAAAACAAGTACTCTCTCTTCAGTCAATAGTTTACACTTGTTTTATTTTCCCCTCGCAAAATAAAGCAAATGTAAACTATTTCTTTGAAGACGGAAAGGAGTAATTACTAGTGTACTTGTAGCTATTTTGAATTGTACCTAAAAATGTTAAAGAATGTACCTAGGATTGTTTAATATTGTATGATATTATTTCTCACGTTGTTTTGTCAAATAATTAAAGGATGTCTTAATGATAGGTACTAAATAAAAGGTCGTATATAACAAATGTTCAGAAAACATGTACCATAGGTTCAAAGCACTTGCACCATAAGTTCAGAATAATAATGGATATATTGTAAACATGTGGGTATTTTGTGTTTTATGATTCATGTAAGGGTTGTGGAAACAAGTAATTAGTAATGATATACTTCTTCCATTTACTTTTTATCTTCCCATTTTAATAAAATATTCCTCACATATAATAGGGAAATGGAAAAATAGATTTTAAATAACTTTTTCTCTCCATCATGTGAGAGGTTTCTCAATAACGCTATTGAGAGACAGTCTCCCTAAAGTTCTTGTGAATGAGAAGATAGAAAAAAAAAAAGCAAAGGAAGGAATTATTTTGAATCTTACCTTAAGTAATTATAAAAAGGTATTTATAGATTTTCCTTTTTTTTATGTTTTATAGTTTATTATTGCCCCATTTAGTTTTGACAAATGATTGAGTTGTTTTATGAGATAATAATTGGAAAAACAAGTAATATACACTAAAAGTTCAGAACACATGTATCAAAGGTTCAACGCATTTTATAATATAGGTTAGGAAACACTAATGCTTGTCTTTGTCATTTGTCTTCAAAATGTACTATAGATTTAGCATTAAATTTTGCTCTTTTTGAATTGGGTTGATTAAAAATGGATCAAATCTTGATGATACAAAATAGAACAAGTGGCAATTATCACAAAATAGATCGTAATTGAACAAATTAACAATGATGATGACAATTGGGACTAAGATTCTAAGAACATACTCCGTATATAAGAAGTAAAGTAAAGCAATAAAAACGAAGATTGCAAAATCAGTTAACAATTATAATTATATAAAGTATTAATAAGTAGAAACCAGATATAAATATAAATATGAGAAATTTATAAAATGAGCACAAGATCAACCTTAGAATAAAAATAACAACCAGTATGAGGACAAGCCAAAGAATTATGAGGTAAAAAACAAAAACAAATTGAATGATTTACTCCCTAATAATAAGACAAAATGAAAAGAAATTGAATAAAGAATTGATAAAATGAGAGCAAACATGGAGATAAAGTAGCAGGTGTGAAAATAACGGGGGAAAGACGAAAATATCTTAAACTAAGAAAATAAGTGTAAGCATTAGATCTAAGTCATGGGGATAGTTTGATCAGATGGGGACATTAGTTCTCATGGTTTTCTCATGGGAGAGGGTTCTCATAGGATCTAAATCATATATATATATATATATATATATATATATATATATATATATATATATATATATATATATATATATATCTTGTCGAACATTTATTCAAAAATTTATTAAAAAACTTTAATAAAAAATATAATAACACCATTGAATTTTCACGGGTGTTACACTAATTAATATATCTTTCTTAACCTACCCACAAGACCTAATTCTTGTTTTTGATATTTTATCAAGCCCTTAATTTAGACCTAGTTTCCGTATTAAAATATTATTTTATACACTACTTACTATACCCACATCACATCATATTTTAATCTTAACATTAAATTTAATTTGAGAACAATTAAAAATACGTTAAATATGGATATATGTACGTTAGATAATTTTTAACAAATACAAACAATTAATGCAAAAAAACACAATTTCAGTTAATACCTTACTAAAAAAGGATTAATAGCCTATTAGAGAAAAGATTACTAAACGTGTTGATACATTAGGCCATTGTGTCCAGAAGTCCCTCATGTATGTTGATGATACATTTGTGTTTCTTTAAAGAAATTGTTACCCAATCGACTGAGCACCCACATGGAAAGGGTAGTGTGATGCTTTGAGTTCTGAACTCGGTCCATGCGTTCTAATATAGAACCTTTGAACCACAAATAGCCAAACCAGTCTTCACTTTTTTTTTCTTTTGCTTTTTTTTATGTTTTTGTCTTTATTCAAGACTCTACTCTGTAAGCCCAACCTATAAGCGTAGTCTTAATACCATCTAGAATGACAACCTCGAAATCCGGTTTGAATGTAACTACCATCATCGCTTAACTCTTCGCACAAGTATTCATCTCAAGTTATTAATTTAACCTTTAAAACATTCCGTTTTCAAGCTAAAATTGGTTATCATCTAAATTTTTCTTGGACTTTATAAAGCAATATCAAAATAAAACGAAAATAAAAATTTAGTTTTCTTCATAATTATAGAAGCTTTCAAGCTAAAATTAGGGGTTCTCTACTTAAAATTCCGAATTAAATATATCGAGTAGATATTTTAAAATAATTAAAAACCCAAATTTTCAACTAAAAATTCCATATTTTCAATATAAAACTATGAGTATTCAAGTTAAAACAAATAGAGTTTAGAAGTATTGAATTTAATTATAAAATCAAACATTCAAAATCAAATTCAAACAATAATCAAACCTAGGTATAGTGACTTGAACTTAGAGGTGACGGTGACTACCATTGGTGGAACTCATGGAAGTTGGCTAGGTTGTGGTATGTAGAGAGCGACAATCAGCGAAGTTGGGTAGGTTGTGGTTTGAGAAGAGCGACAATGGCGGGCGGATGGCGATGGTGAGTGGTGGGAAGTTAGTTGATAGGGTATGAATCGGAGTTGTGGTGGATAGAGTGAATTGTTTGGCAATTGAGCTCAGAGGGTTTCAGTTCTTTAATTTCGTTTTTATCATTTTTCGTTAATTGGCCACTCTCTTATGACGTAAGCTCGTCATATGTTATAGGGCGGTCTAGGAAGGAAATTCTTATTTTTTTGTTGAAGAGTCGGGAAGACTTTGGAAATATTTTGTGAGGCATGGGCTTGTAACATTTTGTTTGGTACAAATGGGCTTGTAACATCTTGTTTTGCTACACAAATGGGCTTGTAACATTTACATTATCCTTTGAATGGGGCTAGTTTACAACTTTACAATACAATCATCTTTAGAGATAACGTAGAACTTGCCAAGTAATTTTACCCGTCTTTTTTCAGGTAAAAGTGGTCATTTTCTATCAATACTTTGACCATTTTAGGTAAAAGCAATCACTTTAAAAACAATAGTTAATTTTTAGTCATAAAAAATTAAAAACTGCTAATTATTTAACCAAAATGTCGGCTATTTATTAAAAGCGGTCACTTTCTCCTGATCGCACATACAACTGTTGCACAGAGAATTTTATAAAACTTGCCATTATGGACGAAATCTAGCAAATGAATTAATTCAAGGAGACAGGGACCATTTAAAATTTCGGGAAATTCAGATATGCGTGATCCATTATCCTAATAAATCCCTCGTTCTTGGTTTTAGGATT
>NW_027413703.1:0-13350 GCF_048544455.1 Silene latifolia
GGCGGCAAGGCAAAAAGACACCCGAGAGGGGCCGAGTGAACCCTTATTTGGGGGGCCGGGTATCCTAAAACGGGACAGGAAAGGGTTTAGGGTTTGACTTGGCGGACCGCGGTCCCTTGCATCTCATTTGAAGGCGGCAAGACAATAAGACACCTTAGAGGGGCCGAGTGAACCCTTTTTCGGGGGACCGGGTATCCTAAAATGGGATGGGAAAGGGTTTAGGGTTTGATTAGGCGAACCGCTACCGCGGATCCCCGAATCCAACCATAAATCCTTTCCCTTGCATCTCATTTGAAGGCGGTAAGACAAAAAGACATCCTAGAGGGGCCGAGTGAACCCTTTTTGGGGGGCCGAGTATCCTAAAACGGGACGGGAAAGGGTTTAGGGTTTGATTAGGCGGACCGCTGCTGCGGATCCGCCTAATCCAACCCTAAACCCTTTCCCTTGCTTCTCATTTGAAGGCGGCAAGACAAAAAGACACCCTAGAGGGGCCGAGTGAACCCTTTTTTTGGGGGGGCGTATCCTAAACCGGGACGGGAAAGGGTTTTGGGTTTGATTAGGCGGACCGCTACCGCGGATCCGCCTGATCCAACCCTAAACCCTTTCCCATACTTCTCATTTGAAGGCGGCAAGACAAAAAGACACCCTAGAGGGGCCGAGTGACCCCTTTTGGGGGCCGAGTATCCTAAACGGGACGGGAGGGTTTAGGGTTTGATTAGGCGGACCGCTACCGCGGATCCCCCTAATCAAACCCTAAACCATTTCCCTTGCTTCTCATTTGAAGTCGGCAAGACAAAAAGACACCCTAGAGGGGTCGTGTGAACCGTTTTCGGGGGCCGGTATCCTAAAACGGACGGGAAAGGGTTTAGGATTGGATTAGGGGACGGCTACCGCGGATCCGCCTAATCCAACCCTAAACCCTTTCCTTGCTTCACATTCGAAGGCGGCAAGACAAAAAGACACCCTAGGTGGGCCGAGTGAACCCTTTTTTGGGGGGCCGGGTATTCAAAACGGGATGAGATTTGTGGTTTGATTAGGCGGATCACACGCGATCCCGCTTAATCAAACCCTAAACCCTTACCTTACTTCTCATTTGAAGGCGGTAAGACAGCACACTTGTAGGGCCAAGTGGAACTCTTTTGGGGCCTTTGCATTCTAAAACGGGACTAGAAAGAATAGGGTTTGATTAGCGGATCACATCAAGGATCCCCCTAATCAACCCTAAACCATTTTCTGCTTCCTCATTTGAAGGCGGCAAGACAAAAAGACACTCTAGAGGGGCCGAGTGAACCCTTTTTGGGGGCCTATCTAAAACGGGATCGTGGTTTGATTAGGCGACTCACGGATCCCCCTAATCCAACCCTAAACCATTTCCCTGCTTCATTTTTGAAGCTCGCAAGACAAAAGACACCTCTGAGGAGCCGAATGAACCGTTTTTGGGGCCTGTATCCTAAGATTGATGGTCATTGATAGGGACGCCACGCGGATCCGCCTAATCCAACCCTGCAAAACCCTTTCTCTTTGCTTTACATTCAAGGCTAAAGACAAAAAGACACCGGCAAATGAGTGAACCCTTTTCGGGGGCCTGTATCCAAATTTAGGAAAGATTTGTCTGGTTTGATTAGGGCGGACTGCCACGCCATCCCGCTTAATTAAACCCTAAACCATTTCCTCTGCTCTCACTTAAAGGTAAATAAAAACTAAAGACACTCCAGAGGGGCCGAGTGAACTGGGGGGCTCTGCATCCTAAAACGGGACTGAAAGGCTTTAGTGTTTGATTAGGCGACCGTCATCTATGATACTTAATCAAAATCCCTAAACGTCATTTCCTTCTTCTCATTAAGGCGCAAGACAAAAGACACCTCTAGAGGGGCCGAGTAACCCTTCTGGGGCCTGGCCTGAACTGAAGATTTTTAGCAAGCTGAGGGTTTGATGAGAAATTTTATCCACTGATGATCCTCTCCAATCAAACTTTTAAACCATTTCTTCGCCATTTTCCAAGGCTGCCAACACGTGATATCCAGGGTCATGTCTGCTTTGGGCTCTTATCCCAAAACGTGACTAGGTTTAGGATTGGGATTAGGGGGATCACATTTAGATCTGCCTCAATCCACCAAAACTTTTTCCTCCTTCACATTCCCGGCGCAAGACAAAAAAAAAAAAAAAAAGACACCCTTTAAAGGGGGCTCTAGAACCCTTGGGAGGCCTGCATCCTAAAACGGACAGAAAAAGCACTTTAGGTTTGATTAGCGGACTGCCATCATGATCCGCCTAATCAAACCTTAAACCATTCCTGCTTTCATTCTCAAGGCATAAAAAGACACCCGAGAGGGCCGAGTGAACCTTTATTCTGGGGTTTTATCCTAAAAACTGACAGAAAGGGATTAGGTCGACTTTATCCTAATCAAACCCTCCAGATTCATTTTGAAGGCGAAGACAAAAGACACCTAGAGGTCCAGTGAACTCTTTGGGGGCTGCATTCCTAAATGTGGACGGAAAGGGTTTAGATTATTAGTGGGATTGCCACGACCGGCCAATTCAACCCTAAACCTCCTTTCTTCTCGCTTCATTTCAAGGCGGTAAGACAAAAAGACACCCTAGAGGGGCCGAGAAATTTTTGGGGGACCTGTATATCCGAAATGGGACGAAAGGTTTAGGGTTTGATTAGGTGACCACTACCGCGATCCCCTAATAAAACCCTAAACCTTTTCTCTTCTACTTTCATTTAACCTTTGGGGGACGGGAAGTAAGACAAAAAGACACCCTAGAGGTTGAACCCTTGGGGACAAGATACCATTCGAACGGACGATGGATTTTAGGGTTTGATTATTAGCGATTACCGAAGTGATCCCTAATCGAAACCCAAACCCTTTCCATGTTCTCATTTCAAGGCTAAGACAAAAAGACACTAGAGGGGGCTGGCAACCTTTTTGAGGGGCCGGTATCTTAAAGAGACGGGAAAGGGTTTAGGTTTGATTAGGGTCACATCACGATCCGCCTTAATCAAATTCCTAAACTCTTTCTCGCTTCATTTGAAGCTGAAGACAAAAAGACACCTAGAGGGAGTGAACCTGGGGTTGGGGGCATCCAAAACGGGACGAAAGGGTTTAGTGGTTTGATTAGGGACCGCTGATCCCCTAATCAAACATCAAACCTTTCTCGCTTTCTCATTTGAAGGCAAGACAAAAAGACACCCCAGGGAGGGCCGAGTGAACCTTTTTGGGGGGCTTGCTAATCTCTAAAAAAAAACGGACAGTGAGGGGGATTTAGGTTTGATTAGGGGCCACCGCTAAATGATTTTAATCATACCCAAACTCGCTAATCTTCTCGCTTTCTCATTCAAGGGGCGGAAGACAAAAAGACACCTAGAGGGGCCGGAACCTTTTTCCTAAAATGGACTTAAAAAGGATTTTAGGGTTTTTGATTAGGTGACTGCCATGCGCGATCCCCCTAATCAAACCCAAAACCTTTCCTCTTGCTTTCTCATTTGAAGGCGCAAGACAAAAAGACACCCTGTAGGGGCCGAGTGAACCTCCTTGGGGGCCGTATCCTAAACGATTTTAGGATTTGGTTTGATTAGGCGATTGCCACGCAGATCCCCAATCAAACTCCTAAACCCTTTCTTTGCTTCTCTCATTTGAAGGCGGGTAAGACAAAAAGACACTCCTTAGAGGGAAATGAGTGAACTTTTGGGGCCGGGTATCAACGGACGGGAAGGGTTTAGGCAGGGGTTTGATTAGGTGACCGCCATCCGGATCCCCCTAATCAAACCCTAAACCTTTCCTTGCTTCTCATTCAAGGCGCAAGACAAAAGACACCTAGAGGGGCCAGTGAACTTTTTGGGGGCTTGGATCTAAACGGGACGAAAGGATTTAGGGTTTGATTAGGCTCTAACGCTACCCATCCCCCTAATCAAACTCCTAAACCCTTTCCTCGCTTCATTATTAAAGGAAAGAAAAAAAAGACACCTAGAGGGGGCTGAGTGAACTTTTTTTTTTTTGGGGGCCAAGATCTCAAACGGGATTTTAAAAGGGTTTAGGTTTGATTAGCGATTCCGCCACTGATCCCTAATCAAAACGTCCTTTTCTTTCTTCATTGGAAGGCCTGCAAGATCAAAAAGACACCCTTGTGAGGGGCCGAGCGAACCCTTTGGGGGGGCCGGGTATTTAAACGAGACTTTTAGGGTTTAGGTTTGATTAGTGACTGCCACCGTGATCCCCCTAATCAAACCTAAACCTTCCTCGCTTCTCATTTGAAGTGAAAGACAAAAAGACATCCTAGAGGGGATGAGTGAATCCTTTTTTTGGGGCCGAGTATCCGTAAACGGGACGGGAAAGGGCTTTAGGGTTTGATTAGGCGGATTGCCACCACGGATTTCTAATTAAAACCCTAAACCTTTCCTTTGCTTCTCATTGCTGCGCAAGACAAAAAGACACCCAGAGGGGCCGACTGAACTTTTTTTGGGAGGGGATCGGTCATCTTAGACAGATTTTAGCGGGTTTAGGTTTGATTAGCGGACTGCCATGCTGGATCCGCCTGAATCAACCCGAAAACCCTTTCCTCTGCTTCTCATTCCAAGGCGGCAAGACAAAAAGACACCCTAGAGGGGGAGTGAACTTTGGGGGCTGGTATCCAAAACGATTTTAGGGGTTTAGGTTTGATTAGCGGATCACACGCTTGATCCCCTAATCAACTTTAAACCATTACCTTGCTCATTTGAAAAGGTAAGACAAAAAGACACCTTAGAGGGGTCAGAAACTTTGGCTGGGTATCCTAAATGGGACAGAAAGGGTTTAGGAGGATTAGGTCGCGATCTCACGCGGATCCCCTAATCAAACTCCAAACCTTTCCCTTACTTCTATTCAAGTGAAGACAAAAAGACACCTGCAGAGGCTTCGAGTGAACCCTTTTTGAGGGGCTAACGTATTTTAATGGATTTTTAAAGGCGTTTAGGTTTGATTAGCGATCACAATCTGGATCCCCTTAATAAAACCCTAAACCTTTCCTCGGCTTCTTTGGCGGCAAGACAAAAGACACCTAGAGGGGCCAAGTGAACCTTTTTTGGGGCCAAGGTATTCTAAAACGGGATTTAGGGGTTTTAGGGTTTGATTAGCGGATTCCGCATCGAATCCCCCTAATCAAACCCAAATCATTTTCTTGCTTCTCATTTGAAGGCGGCAAGACAAAAAGACACCTTAGAGGGGCCGAGTGAACCCATTTTGGGGGCAGGTATCCTAAAACTAGACGGGAGGTTTTAGGTTTGATTAGCGGACGCCACGCGATCCCCCTAATCAAACCCTAAACCCTTCCTCGCTTCATTCGAAGGTAAGACAAAAGACACCTGAGGGGCCGAGTGAACTTTTTTTTTGGGGGCCGTATCCCAACGGACGGGAAAGGGTTGGTTTGATTTGAGCCGCCATCACGGATCCTCTAATCAAACCCTAAACCCTTTCCTCGCTTCTCATTTAAAGGAAGACAAAAGACACCCTGGAGGGGCCGAGTGAACCCTTTTTGGGGGCCTGTATCCCAAACGGATGGGAAAGAGTTTGGGAGTTTGATTCGGCGGACCGCTATCACTTGATCCCCTAATCAAACCCTAAACTTTCCACTTGCCCTCATTTGAAGGCTTAAGAGAAAAAGACACCCTAGAGGGGACGAGTGAACCCTTTTTTTTACTGTAGAATCATTTAAACGGGATTTTAGGGGTTTTTAGGGCGACCACTTCATCCTCCAATCAAACCCTAAACCCTTTCCTTGCTTCATTTGAAGGGGTGAAGACAAAAAGACACCTAGAGGGGCCGAGAACCCTTGGGGACCAAATCCCAAACGAGACTTAGTAGGTTTAGGTTTGATTAGGTAGACGCCATGTGATCCCCTAATCAAACCCTAAACCCTTTCCTCGCATTCCTGAAGGCAAGACAAAAGACACTCCTAGAGGGCCGAGTGAACCTTTTTGGGTCTGTGTATCAAAATCGAGACGGTAGTGTTTAGGTTTGATTAGCGACTCACACATCTCGATCCCCAATCAAACCCCAAACCTTTCCTCGCTTTCTCATCTCAAGTGCAAGACAAAAAGACACCCTAGAGGCCGAGAACCCTTTTTAGGGGCTCAAACCAGAATGATTTGGGGTTTAGGTTTGATTTGTATGGATCATGCTACCCGATCCTTTCCTAATCAAACCCTAAACCCTTTTCGCTTTTCAGGCTGGCAAGACAAAAAGACAATTCCAGAGGGGCGAGTGAACTTTTTGGGGGTCAAGTATCCAAATGCGATCGAAAGGTTTATGTTTGATTAAAGCTGGATCTGCTACCACGCGATCCCCTAATCAAATCCTTTAAACTTTTTTCCCTTGCTTCTCATTCAAGGAGGAAAGACAAAAAGACACTTAGAGGGGGCTGAGTGAACCCTTTTCAGGGGGGGCTAACGGGATGAATCCTAACGGGATCTCCGACCAATTAGGTTTGTCTGACAGGGCACATTGCCACACGCGATCCCCTTAATCAAACCCCAAACTTTTAACCTTATCATTCAAGGCGTAAAATAAAAAGACACCTTAGAGGGGCCGAGTGAACCCTTTCAAAATGCGTATCCTGTAACGGATTTTAGTGGCTTAGGTTTGATTAAAGGACTGCCATCATAGATCCCCTTAATTAAACACTAAACCCTTTTCTCTTGCTTCTATTCGAAGGCGACAAGAGAAAAAGACACCTTAGAGGGCCGAGGAACTTTTGGGGGGCCGGTATCCTAAACAGATCGGGAAAGGTTTAGATTATGTGGCTTGATTAGGCGGACCGCTACCACGGATCCCCTAACCAAACCTCCAAACCCTTTCCCTGCTTCTCATTCGAAGGCGGTAAGACAAAAAGACACCCTAAAGGGGCCGAGTGGAACCCCTTTTTTGGGGGACCTAATCCTAAAACGGGACTAGAAAGGGTTTAGGCCTGATTGCAGGATCCACCCACCGTGGATAATCAACCCTAAACCCTTCCCTCTTCTCATTAGAAGGCGACAAGACAAAAGACACCCTAGAGGGGCCGAGTGAACCCTTTTTGGGGGGCCGGTATCCTAAAAACGGATGGGGCTTAGTGGCTCTGATTAAAGTGACGGCCACCTGATCCCCCTAATCAAACTCCTAAACCCTTTCCTCGCTTCTCATTCGAAACGGAAGACAAAAAGACACCCTAGAGGGGCCGAGTGAACCCTTTTTTGGGGGCCTGTATCCTAAAACGATTTAAAGGGTTTTAGGTTTGATTAGCGGACCACTACCGTGGATCCCCTAATCAAACCCTAAACCCTTTCCCTTGCTTCTCATTCAAAGGAGGCAAGACAAAAAGACACCCTAGAGGGGCCGAGTGAACCCTTTTGGGGGACCGGGTATCCTAAAACGAGACGAAAGGGTTTTGGTTTGATTAGCGGGACCGCACCACGGATCCCCCTAATCAAAACCCTAAACCCTTCCTCGCTTCTCATTCGGGCAAGTGAATTGTGCAAGACAAAAGACACCCTAGAGGGGCCGAGTGAACCTTTTTGGGGGGCCAGTGTATCCAAAACGGATCCGAAAGGGGTTTAGGGTTTGATTAGGCGATCGCCACCGTGGGATCCCCCAATCAAACCCTAAACCCTTTCCTTGCTTCTCATTCAAGGCGGTAAGACAAAAAGACACCCTAGAGGGGCCGAGTGAACCCTTTTGGGGGCCTATCCTAAAACCAGACGGAAAGTGGTTTAGGTTTGATTAGGGGACTGCCACCGCGGATCCCCTAATCAAACCCTAAACCCTTTCCTCGTTTTCTCATTGAAGGCGGCAAGACAAAAAGACACCCTAGAGGGGCCGAGTGAACCCTTTTGGGGACCGGTATCCTAAAAACGATTTTACTTGAAAGGGTTTAGGTTTGATTAGCGCAGGACTGCCACCGCTGGATCCCCTAATCAAACCCTAAACCCTTCCTTCTTTCTCATTCAAGGCGGCAAGACAAAAGACACCTTAGAGGGGCCGATGAACCTTTTTTGGGGGCCGGGTATCTCAAAATGGGATGAAATGATTTAGGTTTGATTAGGCGGACGCCACCCGGATCCCCTAATCAAACCCTAAAACCTTTCCTCGCTTCTCATTCAAGGCGTAAGACAAAAAGACACTAGAGGGGCCGAGTGAACTTTTGGGGGACTGTATTCCTAAAACGAGAGGTGAGCGGTTTAGGGTTTGATTAGGGGACCGCCACACTGGATCCCCCTAATCAAACCCAAACCCTTTCCCTCGCTTTCATTGAAGGCGTAAGACAAAAAGACACCCTATAGGGCCGAGTGAACCTTTGGGGGACCGGTATCCAAAACGGACGGAAAAGGGTTTAGGTTTGATTAGCAGACTGCTACCCTGATCCCCTAATCAAAACCCTAAACCCTTTCCTCGCTTCTCATTTGAAGGCGGCAAGACAAAAAGACACCCTAGAGGGCCGAGTGAACCCTTTTTGGGGGGCTTAATATCCTAAAACGAGACGAAAGGGTTTAGGGTTTGATTAGGGACTGCCACCGCGGATCCCCTAATCAAACCCTAAACCCTTTCCCTCGCTTCTCATTCGAAGGCGGTAAGACAAAAAGACACCTGAGGGGCCGAGTGAACCTTTTTTGGGACCGGTATCCTAAAACGGGACGGGGTTTAGGGTTTGATTAGGCGGATCCCTGGATCCCCCTAATCAAACCCTAAACCTTCCTTGCTTCATTCAAGGCGGCAAGACAAAAAGACACCCTAGAGGGGCCGAGTGAACCCTTTTTGGGGGGACCATGTATCCTAAAACGGGACGGAAAGGGTTTAGGTTTGATTAGGTTGACCACCGCGGATCCCCTAATCAAACCCTAAACCCTTTCCTTGCTTCTCATTTGAAGGCGGCAAGACAAAAAGACACCCCAGAGGGGCCGAGTGAACCTTTTTTTTGGGGGACGGTATCCTAAAACGGACGGAAAGGGTTTAGGTTTGATTAGTGACGCACCGGATCCCCTAATCAAACCCTAAACCTTTCCCTTGCTTCTCATTGAAGGCGGCAAGACAAAAAGACACCCTAGAGGGGCCGAGTGAACCTTTTTTGGGGGGCCTGTATCCTAAAAACGGGGAAAGGGGTTTAGGTTTGATTAGCGATCACACATCTGATCCCCCTAATCAAACCCTAAACCTTTCCTGCTTCTCATTGAAGGCGGCAAGACAAAAAGACACCCTAGAGGGGGCCGAGTGAACCCTTTTTTGGGGGCCGGGTATCCTAAAACGGGATGGGAAAGGGTTTAGGTTTGATTAGGACGCCACGCCGGATCCCCTAATCAAACCCTAAACCCTTTCCCTTGCTTTCATTCAAGGCGGCAAGACAAAAAGACACCTAGAGGGGCCGAGTGAACCCTTTTTTGGGGGCCGGTATCCTAAAACGGGACGGGAAAGGGTTTAGGGTTTGATTAGCGGACCGCCATCGCGGATCCCCTAATCAAACCCTAAACCTTTCCTCGCTTCTCATTCAAGGCGGCAAGACAAAAGACACCTAGAGGGGCCGAGTGAACCATTTTTTGGGGGGCCGGTATCCTAAAAAACGGACGGAAAGGGTTTAGGGTTTGATTAGGCGGGACCACCGGATCCCCTAATGAAACCCAAACCTTTCCTTCGCTTCTCATTCGGAAGGGGCAAGACAAAAAGACACCCTAGAGGGGCCGAGGGTGAACCCTTTTTGGGGGCCGGTATCCAAAACGGATGGGAAAAGGTTTAGGGTTTGATTAGGCGGACATGCCACCATGATCCCCTAATCAAACCCTAAACTTTCCCTGCTTCTCATTGGAAGGCGGCAAGACAAAAAGACACCCTAGAGGGGCCGAGTGAACCTTTTTGGGGGCCGGTATCCTAAAACGAGATGAAAAAGGGTTTATGGTTTGATTAGGCGGACCGCACCGCGGATCTCTAATCAAACCCAAACCCTTTCCCTTACTTCTCATTCAAGGCGCAAGACAAAAAAAGACACCTAGAGGGGCCGAGTGAACCCTTTTGGGGGCTTAAGGTATCCTAAAACGGAAAGGGTTTAGGGTTTGATTAGTGACTGACCGCTACCACGATCCTAATCCAAACCCTAAACCCTTTCCCTTGCTTCTCATTGAAGGCGGCAAGACAAAAGACACCTAGAAAAATGAGTGAACCCTTTTTCGGGGGACCGGCATCAAAACGAGACGGAAAGGGCTTAGGTTTGATTAGCGACCGCTATCGGCGTGATCCTCTAATGAAAACCCTAAACCTTTCTCGCTTTCCTTTCATTGAAAGGTGAAGACAAAAAGACACCTAGAGGGGCCGAGTGAACTTTTTGGGGGCCGGTATCCAAAACGGATTTTGAAAGGGTTTAGGTTTGATTAGGAGGATTGCCATCATGATCCTCTAATCAAACCTAAAACCTTTCCCCTCTTTTCAATTTGAAGGCGGCAAGACAAAAAGACAACCTATAGGGCCGCAGTGAACCTTTTGGGGGGATCCTAAAAATGAGATAGACGGAATGGGTTGTGTTTGATTAGGCGGACCGCTATCGATCCCCCTTAATCAAACCCTTAAACCTTTCCCTCTTTCTCATTCAAGGCCAAGAAGACAAAAGACACCCTGCAGAGGGCCGAGTGAACCTTTTTTGGGGGCCCATCCTAAAACGAGACCGAAAGGGTTTAGGTTTGATTAGCGACCGCCATCGCTGATCCCCTAATCAAACCCTAAAACCTTTCCTCGCTTTCATTCGCAAGGCGACAAGACAAAAGACACCCTGCAGGGGCCGAGTGAACCTTTTTTGGGGGCCGGGTATCCAAAACGGGATTTTAGGGGGTTTAGGGTTTGATTAGGGGACTCCAACCGTTGATCCCCCTAATCAAACCCAAACCCTTTCCCTTGCTTCTCATTTGAAGGCCGTAAGACAAAAAGACACCCTAGAGGGGCCGCAGTGAACCTTTTGGGAGACCGTAGATCCTAATGGGGATTTTAGTCGATTTAGGTTTGATTAGCGACCGTGCCACCGCTGATCCCCTTAATAAAACCCTAAACCCTTTCCCTCGCTTCTCATTCGAAGGCGTAAGATAAAAAGACACCCTGCAGTGAGGGCCGAGTGAACCCTTTTTCGGGGGACTGTATCCAAAACGACGAAAAGGGGTGGTTTGGATTTGATTAGGTGGACACCATGATCCCCCTAATCAAACTCCTAAACCTTTCTTTCCTTCCACATTCAAGCATGTAAGACAAAGACACCCTAGAGGGGCCGAGTGAACCTTTCAAAATGCTGCATCCTAAAACGGGAAAAGGCTTAGGGGCCTGATTAGGGGTTTGATCCCCTAATCAAAACCCAAACCCTTCCTCCTACTTCTCATTTAAGCGCGAAAGACAAAAAGACACCCTAGAGGGGCCGATGGAACCTTTTTCAGGGGGCTGTATCCTAAAACGAGGGATTTTGCGGTTTAGGTTTGATTAGCGTGACCGCCACCGTGATCCTCCTAATCAAACCCTAAACCTTTCCTCGCTTTCCCTCATTGAAGGCATGCAAGACAAAAAGACATCCTGAGGGGGCCGAGGAACCTTTTGGGGCTTGCATAAAACGAGATTTTAAGGGTTTAGGTTTGATTAGGGACCGCCACGCAGATCCCCCTAATCAAACCCTAAACCTTTCCTCGCTTCATTCAAGGACAAGACAAAAAGACACCCAGAGGGCCAGCGAACCTTTGGGGGGCTTTATCCTAAATCCAGATTTTAGGGGTTTAGTGGTTTGATTAGCACGCCACCGCTTGATCCCCTAATCAAACCCTAAACCCTTCCTCGCTTCCTCATTCCTGGGAAGACAAAAAGACACTTAGAGGGGCCGAGTGAACTTTTTGGGGCCGGTATCCTAAAAATGATTTTGAAAGGGTTTAGGTTTGATTAAAGGATGCACACCACGATCCCTAATCAAACCCTAAACCCTTTCTCTGCTTCTCATTCAATGGCGAAGGCAAGAAGACAAAAAGACACCCTAGGAGGGGCCGAGTGAACCTTTTTGGGGGCCGTGGGATCCTAAAACGAGATTTTAGGGTTTAGGGGTTTTATTAGGCGACTGCATCGGCTGATCTCGACCGTCTCCCTAAAAACCTTCTCCCCTTCTCATGAAGCGGCAAGACAAAAAGACACCTAGAGGGGCCAATGAACTTTGGGGCCAGTATCCTAAAAATGGGACTGGGAAAGTTTTTTAGGGGGTTTGATTAGCGATCACACCGCTGATCCCCAAATCAAAACCCTAAACCTTTCCCCTTGCTTCCTCATTTGAGGGCCATGAAGAAAAAGACACCCCAGGGGCCAGTGAACTTTTCAAGATGTGTATCCTAAAACGACGGAAAGGGTTTGGGGGTTTGATTTAGGGCTGATCAACCATCGCATCTAATCAAACCCTAAACCATTTCCCTTTCTTCTCATTAGACGGCTGCAAGAAGACAAAGACACCCCAGAGGGGGCTTGCTTAACCTTTTTGGGGGACTGCATCCTAAAATGGACGAGTGGGCTTAGGATTGATTGGGATCGCCACCGCGGATCTCCTAATCAAACTCCCAAACCCTTTCCCTTGCTTCTCATTGAAGGCGCAAGACAAAAAGATACCTAGAGGGGCCGAGTGAACCTTTTTCGGGGGCGGGTATCCAAAACGATCTTGAAAAGGGGTGGTTTGATACAGCGGACGCACAATTGATCCTCCAAGAAACCCTAAAACCTTTCCCTCGTTTCAATTGAGGCTGAAACAAAAAGACACCTTAGAGGGGCCGAAAGGAACCTTTTTGGGCCTGTATTCTAAAACGATTTTAGGGGTGTTAGGTTTGATTAGTTGACGAACCGGGATCCGCCTAATCAACCTAAAACTTTCCGTCCTTCACTTGAAGGCAAGACAAAAAGACACTTAGAGGGCCGAGTGAACTTTTTTGGGTCGAGTATCCTAAAACGGGATTTAGAAAGGGATTGAGGGAAAGGGCGACCGCTATCCCTGATCCCCTAATCAAACCCTAAACCTTTTCCTCGCTTTCCTCATATTTAAGGTAAGACAAAAAAGACACCCTAGAGGGGCCGAGTGAACCTTTTCAGGGGGCCATATCTCAAGATTTTTAAGAGCTTCAGGTTTGATTAGGGGCTGACCATCCTGATCCCCTAATCAAAACCAAAACCTTTCTCGTTTCATTCAAGGCGCAAGACAAAAAGACACCCTGTAGGGGCCGAGTGAACCCTTGGGGACTGTATCCCAAAACGACTGAAAGGGCTTGTGGTTCGACAGTGCATCGCTACCGCCGATCCCCATAATCAAAACCCTAAAACTCTTTCTCACTTCTCATTTGAAGGCGGCAAGACAAAAGAC
>NW_027413704.1:0-13271 GCF_048544455.1 Silene latifolia
ATCCCTTTATTATATATTTTTGAATTACTCAATTAAACTAATTTTATGTCAAACACGGTTTTTATAAACGTATTATATAAAAGCTCATTTTATAAAAATACGTACGATTAAATTATATTTTTAAGGCACGATTTATATAATAATTTATGTATACATACTTTTGGTCGGACGATAATAATAACCATAATGATAATAATAATATTTTAGTCTTAATTTCCGCTTCAACTTTAGACCGTCACATTTCCACTAGTAAGACTATTCTTAATCTCGACCAATCAAAATTTCGACAACACTCATATACCTACTCACTCACACCCCACATTTATTATTATTATTATGTACTATTACTATTATTATTATTATTATTAATATTATATATTATTATTATGTACTATTACTATTATTTTTATTATTATTCTTTGTTGTTGTTGTTGATGCGCAACCCCACACCCCCTCTTTTATTTTCTCCTTCTTCTTTTGGTTTCACCTGCACCAAACAAAACAACAACAACAATCAACTGAGCCGTACTCACCATTTTGGCCGACACTCAAACCTCAGATCCCGGCCCATTTCTCGACCAAATTCCGTAATTTTTGTACCATTCTCTTCCCCTTTCCTTCCTCCTCCTTTTAAGGTAAGAAAGTCTCCTTTTTGTAGTGGTTTCGTCTTTCGCCGTCTTATAAAAGTGTCGTCTTTTAGCTTTTTTTATTTCATTTTCTTGCCCTTTTATGAAGGATTCGAAGACCCGCGGTGAGGCTCGTGCCTTGTGGACCATTTATTCGAAGAATAAGGGGCGTTTAAGGTAACACGATTCTACTGGCCCTAATACAATTAATATTGCTCGAGGTCGTATGTAATATGTGTTGGATGCCTTCTTGATGTTGTGATTATGTGTCGAATTATTTATATGGCTGATGGTTGTTATTGAATATGCATACATATATATATTAGTAGTCATATTATTTTCTATTATTTAGTTTTGTGCGTGAGATGGGTTTTGGGGATTTGTAATCTATGTTGAGTTGGTATCAGAGCATATTTGCTCCCGACGCACGTTTGTGCACCCCAATATAAATAACTTGACCTTAAAATAATAAACTTGAGAGATGGGTAAGATGGGTAGACTTAGGACCTTATGTTGTAGTCTCTTTGTGTTTGCTCTTTGTTAGGTACTAACATGTTTGTTGATTGTCATTTAATAATTGTTGCGTTCTTAGATCAATGACCGTGAGCTTATCTATAGCTAATGGAGTTATTACCCTTATTATAAAAAAAAAAATTTAACTAAAGGTTTTGAAAATATTTTAATGTTTTTCACTGGTTTTAACGTCAATTAGTGTTAAAGCTTGTTATTGGAGACGTCTGATAATTAGTTTTATCATTTGTTGGTGTAAAAATGTATTTTTATGTCTTTGAATTGGAATATTGATGTTCTTGAGTGATCGCCAAGAGTATCTCCGTTCCATTGAAAGGACACTTATATTTTACGAGGATCAAGATTTAGTGCCTATTGCTGAGGATTGAAGATTTGTTCAACCTTTGAAGAATGCTTCTACTTCCTTGAAGATGTTTCTCGTTCTTTTTGTATCTCGCCTTATTCTTAATCTCTTGGTGCCTATCCTTCTTCTAAACTCTCTATTCTTCTTCCTAGGAAGTTACATTTGTATCCTCCCATCTTGTCCTTTCACCCTTGCTAATCCTCCCTTAACGCCTTTTAGATAGTTCTCTTTCTTTTGTGGGGTGTTAACCTTGGTTGGATAATTTGGCTTGTGGAGTTGTTTCTGGTTGACCTCATTTTGAGCCTATTAATTACAATTTCATTTTGTAATTAATAGGCTCAAAATGAATTTTATAGCGATAATTGTAATGTTTTGTTGATTGTGCCGAAAACTGAACCTTTATTATATCATTGAAAAATATATATATTAATATTATATATACATAAATTATTATATAAATCGTGCCTTAAAAATATAATTTAATCGTACGTATTTTTATAAAATGAGCTTTTATATAATACGTTTATAAAAACCGTGTTTGACATAAAATTAGTTTAATTGAGTAATTCAAAAATATATAATAAAGTGATTAAACGGTTTAATAAATTTAAAACGTCAAAATGGAAAATTCGCGGGTGTTACACAATGATTCCGACGTTAGGAGCAACCGACCTGAGGTAGATAACGATAATTTTATTATTGTTGGTATTAATAGTACATTATCTCATATGATTTATGCTTTTTATTTTGATGGTCTACCCCCTCCCGGTTGGACAAATAATTTAATAATGTTTCACCATATTTGTCATGAAAATTTGTTGGCCGAGACGGTACTTGATTGCTCTTATATGTTCAGTCTTTATTTTGGTGCTACTTATGCTTTTGTGTAGCACATGCGCAGATTTATGATCTTATGCTAAGAGCTTTTAGTTGCTTTGATCGCGACTAACTGGAGCAGCTGGATGAAGAAAAGAAGGTCGAGCTGGGACCTCTGAAACGAAACTAGCGGCTGTCAGGGAGGCAACCGGAGTTTTAAGTTTTTAGTTGTTTTTGAACTTTTCGTTTTTTTGTTGTGTGTGTAATAAATGGTTTTTAAACCATAGACTGGAATAGTTAGCTTGTTTTGTTAGTTCCACGGGCTGTTTATTGCGTCTTTGCAGGAATTTATTGTGGATGGTTCGATCGAGTACTTTATATACTCGATCGAACCCTTTTGCTGCTGATTTCACTACGTCAAACACACCTTCTTCTCGATCGAGTGCCTGCAAATAAGGATTTTTCGATCGAGAGCCCTACTTCCCCGATCGAACTGCTTAGATGCCCAGGTCACTCGATCGATTATTGTATCGTTTCGATCGAGTACTTCCATTTTGATTCGCTTAGGTGATCTGATATGCAATGATAGCGACCTCCCATGTTGTTGGCTGGTTTGGGGAGGTCCCTATTTCGCGTCTTCTTGTGATTTTTCCGCTCTCTCCTTTTTAGTTTGCATTTCATTTCCTTATTTTTGAGTACAATGAGGGCATTGTACGGTTTGGTTTGGGGAGGTTATGCATCCATATCTGTGTCTGCATGTTGTTTCTATTGCATATCTGTTATCACGTTTACTTTCTGTATGCATTGTTGTCTATTCGTAATAAATTCAAAAATCTCATAAAAATTAAAAAATTCCATAGAAAATTAAAAAAATATTCACGTTTACTTATGTATTTAGGTTGAGTCGGAACGTTGAACTTTTACGCTACTTTGAGTCCTTTTACCCTTACCTTGCATATTCTTGACATTCTGTTGGCATGGTAATGTGCATAATCTACGAGTTTTTGTTTCACTCTTATCTGAACGAATAGACTTGACTCTTGTATTGGAAAGCTACATTTACATTCTAAGGTTTATAGCTTAATAAACTGGTGACATTCATGACCAGTTTCATATAGGATGTGAGTAGTACTCTCTATAAGGCATGTAACATCAATTTGCATAAACATGAATTCAGTCTGCTTGATACCTGTATGCATTCGGTCTGTGGTTGGTGACACATGTTAGGAGAGGCGGTTCCCTTTATTTCGTTCTATTCATGAGCTCCACATAGCCAAATTGCCCATTTTGTCCTATATAGCTACAATCTATAATTTTGCCTAACCTAGCCGAGCTAGTAATAGTAGCTGTTGAGAATGTTTCATTGCAATATGGTTACATTTCTGGTTGAGAAGTTGGTGGAAAATTGAAGGGAATGAAAAAATATGAATGAAAAGAAAAAGTTGTGAAAAATGAGAAAAAAAAAGAATGTGGAAAGAATATGAAAAAAAGATATGAAAAAAAAAAGATTATGAAAAATCATAAGCTAAGAATATATATTATGTTGTGATTTACACTCCCATGCTATATTTTTATCTTATGGGGAGCAGATGATTATATGGTGGGTAGTGAGTTGTGTGCTGCAAGTTAACACTGTTTTGCGTTGATTTATATTGAGTATGAAGTTGGGAAGTGTTCCTAATTTGGATCCGTTGTTACTAGCTTGGCTATTAACTCCACATCTCCAAATTCATTATAGCCCCTTCTTACCCATTACCTCACTTACCCAAATGTAAGTCCTCGGCATGTGTCTTGGTCATTAGTTGGTTGGAATGCATATGTACGGTTGTAGAGACTTCATTAATGTTAGACTGCGTGCATGTTCTTATAGGTCGAGTTAGGTGAGTGTCTTTAATTCTTTCTATCTCTTACTTATATACTCACCCTGTGCCTAATTTGTGTGATGAGCGACCCGAGAGAGTCCGATATTTATGAGTCTTGCAAGGTGGACGGTTCAGTGATTCGAAACATTGATTTAATTCGTTTGCGCTTACCTATTGCCACTTTGTTAGTTGTTGCATTAAACCGGTTTGGGTGGATGATTTGTAGCTGATGAGTCGGTCCCGTTCCATTAGTTGTCTTTAGTTGCATTCGTGGTTTGCTTGGGGACAAGCAAGGGTTTGGTTTGGGGAGATTTGATACGTGCATTTTATATAGTCTTTATAAGCCTCTTATGCACGTATTTCTATGCGTTTCTCGTGGTTTTATGCTGCGAAATGCTCTGAATATTCTACTTTGGTTTGTTTTTCTTTATTTGTAGGAATGGACCAGAAAGTAGCGAAATCGAGCCTTTTATTGTCTGTTTTGTTTGCATTTAGAAGATAAGTTGATTTGGAGCACAAATACTACTGTCTTGGGATGCGTAAAGTCATTTTGGAAGCTAAATCAAGCAAGTCATAGCTGGAACTAACGACTAATGAGCTGGCTGAGTGAATCTCTCGATCAAGGCTTTTAATGCTTGATCGAGTATTTTGAAGAGGAGAAGACCTTGATCGAATGAAATCATTGTTCGATCAAAATGTACTATTTAGGGGTTTCTCGATCGAGTACTTCTGTACCTCGATCGAGAGGTTTTTGTAGGAGTTTGCTCGATCGAGTGTTTCTAATCTACTCGATCGAGTGGTTAGCTGTTGGACGCGGCCTTTTGTTTTAATAACGTGTTTTAGGTCGAATACAAATCTCTCTCCTATAAATAAGAGAGGGATAATTAGGTTTGGGTATTGAACTTTAATCCCGCATTAGTCAGACGCTTATTTCTTCCTCTTCGGATCTGAACCTTTGGATTTTCTCTTTCTCCCTTATTCTAGTATTAATTTCTCTTCCTTTCATCTTTTTATTGTGCTTGTTATTACTCTATCCTTCTCTACTGTTTTACTCTTCGTTATGTTTAGCTAATTCTCCCGCTAGGATTTAGGGGATTCAATGAATTATTGTTAGTTGCTAATTAGGTTTACAGATCTTTCGTTGCTATCATGTCTTTGTTGTTAATCACTCCAATTAACTATAATTAGCTGCTTGAATCGATGCATTTAGCTAATTGATTTGGTAAGCCTTGACCTAGACCGGAAGGTTGGAAGGGGTGAGACCTGCAGTGAACATTAGAATGCTTTAGTGAGGGCGGAAGCTAAGCAAATAGTGTTGTAGGGTGAATTGAGACTGGAAGGAGATATTCGTTGCCCCTTAGACTGGTACACGTGACTGATCAGTGACCTAAACTGTAACCATATGATATACATTCATGAACCGACAATCCTAGTTCCTTCTCTTTATAGTTAATTTCTTAAATCTCTTCCTTACTTTTATTAGTTTAGTTTATTCAACTCAAACCCCCATCTTGTGACCTTAGACGGACTAAATTGACAAGTAGATAGTAACTGCCTCCCTGTGGAGATCGACCCTACTTACCGCTGACTTCTGTTAGTAGTACTTAGGTATTTATTTTTGGTACTTAAACGACAGGTATCAATTATCACTTTGGGTGTTTTTTGGGAGGTGCAACGAGGTGTCTACAGAGCGCCCACTTTGACTGAGGCTTGGACAAGGCGAAAGTCAAAGTATAGCCCTCAGGTCAATTAAAGATTACAACCTAAAGACTATGGCGATGCGAGGCGGCTCAAGGGGTCTGAGCCAAGGACCTGTCGTCGGAAACATTTTAGAGTCTGTCGACTATCGGGTAGGGTCGTTTAAATTCCATTAGACTACATAAGGAAGCTTGCCAGCCATAAGAAGAAATCATACCTGAGACTTCTTTCCTGAGATGTTTCTGGAGGTGCGTAGGAGCAAGGGATAAGACCTAAAGGATATATAAGGATTGTGCTTGGGTGTGGGGCCCTAAAGGAAAACATCGATGGGAAGGAGGTCAAATATAAGTTCAATCGAAGGGGTAACCAAGGTTTGGGTGTAGGAATTCTAAGGGAGTGTGATCATAAAACATAGAAATGCTAGAAGTGTTTGAACTCTAGGGAGTTTGGGTGTATGAAACTAAAAGGACAGGCTGGTATGGGAACTTAAAGGCTTATGAACCTAAGAGGAATTGGGATCCTAAGGTTAAATTTAGGAACTACTGGGTTACTAATTCTTGTTTTAAACGCATGCCTCTAGGCTTTCTAAGAAAAAAAGGTGTGAGAACTTCAAAAGGAACCTAAGGACATTTGGTATGGGAGATTTCCGGTTTACGAACATAGGGGAGGCTATTTTGGGATCTAAGAATCTAGGGGTAGGTATCCTAACTTTGGGTTTACAATCCAAAGGAAAGAGGCTCTAGTCTGGGAATTTTTGGAGAACGACACCTTTGATGAACTCCGTGATGAAACAATAATATTGAGGGTAGCAGGACATCAGTAGAATCTGCTTGCGTCGGTCTCAAGCTGTAACACCCCCATCTACCAAGGAGCCTTAACAAGACCTTCCCTAGCAGATAAGGGCGTTACCACCTCGGTTGCCCGAGGACAATGATAATCTGATGTTGATAAAAGAACAATTATATTAAATTACTAGTGATTAACCAAAATAAAAGATATAACTCGTGACAACTATCAACTAAGTGAAACTATCTCTGCCATGACTCGTGGTAGACTCGTCTCTCCACGCACCCAGCTATGATCCTGACATCAACCTGCTAAGACTGACTGCTCACCATAGTGTATCACGGCAGACATAACACAAGAAAACAACACAACAATACCACACAAGGTCAGTAACTGAAGGAACAATACAAAGGTAGACACAACAAGAGGGCGAATCAAGGGCGTGAAGCCACTCCCACAAGTGACTCCACTCAACCGAGGGCGCACCTCGCGAACCAGAGACAAACAAACAGCAACGACCAACTATAACCAATTCACAATACCAATTATAACACCAAACACAACCAAGTACTACAACCGACACACTAGACAACTAACAGTACTAAGTAGGAAAACCTACCTTTAGCAAACCGCAGCGATTCCGCACACGACCAACTCGACAATAAGTAATCACCATAAGCACCTATACAATCAGTACAACCATCTATTACTACTACTATAATCACAAACAAAACCAAGGGAGACGATGGTGATGATGACAACATACCTATACATAGCATTCCGGCGACAAGACCACCACCCGACTCAAGCTTCCCATCCCCAAGGTGTATCCACTCTCAAAGGCTCCAACAAGATGAATCATGGTTAAGGGGAAAGGGTATGACAACATCTAGGTTTAGGAGAAGAGGTAAAGAAATGATTTGGGTTTCACGACATCACGATTTATATTTCCCCGCTGAACTCCCGTTACTCGATCGAGTGGCCTCTACTCGATCGAGTGACTAAGCTACTCGATCAAGTAGCCTCCGCTAGATGGAGTTACCAGCACTCAAAGGGTTATAACGTCACAAGGTTAGCTCGTAAGGTTTCGAGGTCTAGATAGGTGTCTAAGGTCGGTCAACGATGGTCGGGTCTCTAAAAGGACGGGTATTCTTTGTCTTCCTCCCTTAAAAATAACCGTCCCCGAAGTTCAACTCATCCTCCCCCACGACACAAGGTGAAAAGAAACTAAGGCAACTGACAACCATCCACCCCGACAAGGACAAACACAACCGTTCGTATCCACCACCCAGTTATGAACGCTCACCACCCATCATCATCATCTACCTTAGTACACATCATCCAATATGACTTCCTATCGAGTCATCAAACATGCATTAAACACGAGAACAAAAAAACACAACTATCCGTTTACTCATCCATCAATTATTTATCAACAGCAATTAGTTATAAATCACCAAAATGTAGTAAATCATCCATCACTTATACAACAACAAATTAACGTTAATTTCACAACATTAATATTACTCCTATAAACCATATATATTACTCAACAATGCAGCAACAATTCAATTACTTAACAACTTTGATAACAATTACTCGGAAATGAAATACAACAATATGATGAATTTGACCAACAATTCCCAACAATTATTCAACAATTACTCAAAATACGATAAGATTGTCATAATTTAGTCATTTTCCCATGCGATATTACTCTTCCCCTCTTAAAAGGAACTTCATCCCCGAAGTTCACCTTCAAGACGAACTATAACCATTACACAAGACGTTCAATTTTAGTCCATATTGAAATTACGATAAGATTATATTATGCGTTGAGACTAACAACTAAAATGGTACGTCATTGACATTACATAGATAGGACTTTTGCATATTAAAACCATATGAAAAGTGAATAACACAATTGCTTAAGTGGAATATTCTGTCATCCAATCATTATGCGTGAACACCAAGGAACTCCTTTAGTGATATTACCCACACATGTATCGCCACAATAAACTATAACCACCGTGTAACATGATACTTCAAGTAATTCCAATCAAGCATCCAAAAGAATGAAAACAATTCAATGAAACCATACGTATATTATATAAACGGCATTTGAAACATGACGACGTGCTTACCAACAATGACAATAAAACACTTTATCAACAAGGTACATATGCACGACGAGCATCAATAATTTATAAAGAACAACCGGTATCAGAGGCACTCGATCGAGCTAATGAGTTACTCGATCGAGTTGACGTTACTCGATCGAGTTCAATGACCTACTCGATCGAGTACGCTAAGTCCAGTAGAGGCATTCTAATCCACATCGCATTTACTCGATCGAGTGAGGGGTACTCGATCGAGTAGCCACAAGTCAAATTATTCTTTGTAAACGTTGCCATGCCAAGAAAAACATAACCATCGCCGGAGTTTCATCTCCGACACCGTTCACCTGGATGAAACGTTCAAAATCAACAAAATACGGCCTTATGGCCAAATACAAACAAAAATATAACCAAGTGCCAACCAAACAAGTATCAACTAACTACAAATCCATGGAAACGAATATAAAACAACAAGAACAACATCACTCCAAGGCCAGCTCCTCCATCTCCTCATCTCCACCTCCACCTCCGGATGTGCCGGCTCTCTGACCCTCGCATGTGGTAGCTCCCGTGCCCGAGTGCTCCCACTCGCCATGGGTGCTAAACAAACAAAGGGTAGCTCCTAGGCTCCCCCAAGTAGTCGGATCCACGCCAAAGGAGTCGAATACTCCACTATCATCCCGGACTCCTCTCCACCACACTAGTTGGGACGAGGCGGTCCCAATGCCCTGCACATGCACCATCTTGTGTAGTTTCTGGAGCGTCAAAATGGCAGATACCCTCTCTGTGAGCTCACTCACCCGTATCTCAGGACTAAAGGACGAAGGGTAGCTGGGATACTGATACTATGGAGGCACATGCTGCTCTGGCTGAGTCTCAACAACTCTCTCTCTCACCCGTCTCAGACCTCTCTCCACCCTAGGGTTGCGATCCCTGTGTCTAGCCTAATCCCCCTTGCTCGACTCTAGCATCACCTCCAAAATACTATCATCAATGAGGTAGTACTGCCGAGTAAAAGCCTCCTCATCATCATCGGAGTCCGATGCCACTACCGCCGCCGTCGAAGGCTCAGTTACAGGAAGGTGCTCGAGGTCAGGTAGTCTCATCTAGCTCATACCCCACACTCTCCAGGCAAACCCACCACCCTCCAAAGTCCTCAACCATTTCTGGTCGATAAAGTATTCTCGGTCCAAGGTAGGCATGTAGGGAAATATCCGTAAAATTCCCTTAAATTTTAGGAGTATAACGTAACTTTAACATGTGATTATTGTCATAAACGAAAAATACAAGAGAAACGATAAAGGTATAAGAATCAACCTCGGGTCCTTTTGAAATTGCCTAAGAGCAAAATCAAAGTAGATTTCCTCCTAATCGTTGCACCCAAGACCGTCTCAGACTATGCCCTTGTGCTAGAAAGTACTCTCTAATTGCCTTGCAATATTGAGAGAGTTTTTGTGAGGTTTTTGATGTGAGATCTAGGTTTTCGGGGAGAAAATTGCCCCCAAAACCCTAATTTTTGTGCAAATGACAAAAGCTTAGGTCAAAAGGAGAGAAGCTCTCCTTTTGTGTTCATTCGGCCGTGAGTTTGCATGAAGGGGGAAGTGGGCTTTCCACTTTCTCCTTATTTTTAACTCGTGGTCCGACTCGATTTTCGCTAAATGTATATGACGGGATTTTATTATAAATCGTCATCGGTTATCGGTTATTAAAATATCAACTAGTAACATGACTCAGTCGATATATTAATACTTGTCCGACAATGACAATATTGTATAATTAATTAATTCAATATACATTAATTAAATATAATCGTTTATATTCAATTTATGAATTAACTGCTTAATTCACTTTAGCCATTATTATTTAATCCGTATTAAATAATTATCTCAACATCGTGTTCGACTAATTATTAGTCAATAACTCGACAACCGCTTAGTCAATTTAGGCATCAACATGACTGTATTTTCATACCGTCACATCTCTCAAACGTATCCTATAGGTGTGACTTTTAGGGACCAGTTGATCACCGCCATCTGTATGACAATAACGTCAAACTTATCTAGCAAGCCAACCGTTATTGATAAACGTGGACCAACTGATAATAATACAAAAGTATACCCTTTGATCCTTTTAGAGATTTATATGTCATTGCACTAAGCATGGAGGACACGCCTTTCAACAAACTCCCACTTGTCCGTACAAGTGTACGTGAAATAACGTTATCCGCACTAACTGGAGGACACCGGCTCCAACAAACTCCCACGTCCGTAACAAGTGTATGCGATAATCGATTCTCATATCCATTTAAAATTTCTCCCACTCAATGTAAAACAATTTGCAGGATCCGGATCCGTGAAAGGTCGTATTTTACAATCGTCTGTATCAAGAGTGGTTTCCCGACTAAGAGAGTAACTTAAGCGATAAAAGCGAATCCCGCATTCGAGCATGGCCATGTATTTGATTCTGACTCCTCGAGTGGCCCCGAGAAATATCGAGTGCACGATAAAGGTGAATATTTCCTTCAACTCGACTTGCTCGATCTAAGCACTGACATGAAATGACCCAGAAAAAAATATACTTGGCCCCTATTCACGGACCGTGAGAAAGGAACCAAAGTCACCCAAAATCGCCTTAGTCTCAAAAGACGGTCGATAGTCAAAAGAATCGACTCTTAGGATCACCATGGAGTTCCTATCCACGACCTGGCACCGAATGTTATAAAACATTTAGGACTCCACGTCGTTGTCACAATTATGTCCTACGAGATATCCGTATAACTCGCCTCGTGATTGGTCAACAACCGTTTGACTTATGGCTAACAAGTTGAACCCACCATCAACCAACGTCACAAAATAATTGCTAGAGTTATCAGCTCACTTCCAGGCAATTAAGGACCAAAATATAATGTTTTTAGTTCACTTTGTGGTGTTCAAAATTGTCGTACAATTCCACATGAAAAACAAAATATATAAATATCAAAACGATGATGTCGTATAGAGTACAAAAGAAAATGAATCTAATCCATAAAAAGAGTACTACAACTCGGGGAACACGTTTAATTCCATGGAATTAACATGCCCTTCATGCTTATCTTGTCGTAATGGTTTAGTGAGAGGATGTGCTATATTATCATCTGTAGCAATCTTTTCTATCACTACCTCCTTTTGCTCCACGTAATCTCGGATTAGATGAGCTTTATGTTGTACATGTCTAGACTTGTTGCTAGACTTAGGCTCCTTAGCCTGGAAGATGGCACCTCTATTGTCATAATAGATGGTGATCGGAGTCGAACTAGGCACTCTGAGGATAGTCCTTGTAAGAATTGACGCATCCATATCGCTTCCTTTGCGACCAGGACGCGGCATAGTACTCGGACTCAGTCGTAGAATCTCTTGTAACACTTTGTTTGGAACTCTTCGGTGATTAAGCGTATCATTAAGTAAAAGCGAAATCGGTGAGATTTTGAGTCATCTCGATCCGTTTGGAAGCTAGCATCTGCTTAGGTTTGCGCATAGCTTTTGATAGCCTCCATAAGTCAATCCCCAATCTTTAGTCCTCGTAGGTACTTAAGAATGTTCTTGTGACCATCAATGTGATTCACTGGATCTTTGTTGGAATCGACTTGTCATACTCGATGCATATGCCACGTCCGGACGTGTGCATATCATGGCATACATGATTGATCCTATACCCGAAGCATAAGGAATCCGTGTCATGCGCTCTTTCTCTTCGGTGTCTACGGTGCACGAGACTTGCTCAAATGCACCCCTGGAGCCATAGGAAGAAACCCCTTTGGAGTTAGTCATCTTTGAATCTCTACAGTATCTTGTTTATATAAGACTCTTGGAGAGATAACATCCGACGTGATCTATCTCGATAGATACGGATGCCCAAAATTCTTTGTGCCTCTTGGATCTTTCGTGAAATGGTTCTTCAACCATACTTTTACCGAAGTTAAGAGGGGTATGTCATTCCCAATAAGGAGTATGTCATCAACATACAATATTAGGAAGACAATCTTGCTCCCACTCGACTTGATATATAGACATGGTTCCTCGACCGATCGAGTAAATCCATTTTCTTTTATCACTTGGTAGAAACGATGATTCCAACTCCGAGAAGCTTGCTTAAGTCCATAAATGGAACGCTTAAGCTTGCACACTTTCTTAGGATGTTGTGGATCGATGAAACCTCCGGGTTGTACCATGTCAACTCTTCCTCAAATAACCGTTTAAGAAGCGGTTTTCACATCCATTGCCAAATTTCATAGTCATGAAAAGCGGCAATCGCTAAGATAATCCGAATGGAGCGCAACATGACTACGGGTGCAAAGATTTCATCGTAGTGCAAACCTGGCACTTGGGTGAAACCTTTAGCAACTAGTCGTGCTTTATAGATATCTTGTTGACCTTCCACAGAATGCTTTATCTTGTAAAGCCATTTTGCATTAGAGGGACGAACTCAGTAGGAGTAAGTCAACAAGATCCCATAT
>NW_027413705.1:0-13108 GCF_048544455.1 Silene latifolia
AAATTATCATCGTTGGTCATCGACCCAAATTGCATATATGGTGGATTGAGCCTTATCTTTAGGCGCCTACGTATTCGTTTCTGACGGAATCAAACCCGCGTCGTAGTTCGCCACCGCCGACACATGCCCAAAGTTTATCATCTCATTGGCGTATGTCCAAAATTCATCATCTCACGACATTTGCCCAAAATTTATCATCGATGGCACTTGTCCGAATGGGACGGCACTTTCCAAGGAGGTTGCCGCCGCTTTCATCATTTGCTTTCAGCTACGTAATTCTTCCATTTCTTACTCTTGTAATTGAATTGAATTCTTGGTGGATGTCATCCTTTACATCTTGATAATGGTCTCTGGAGCCAATGGCTTCAGAGCCCCCAGTTGAAGCATATCCTGCTATATTTGAAATATAGAAAATGTACAAGCAATAATCATCACATAAGCACATTTGGATCATCGATCTTAAAATTGGATTATTTGAAAGATTGGGTCATCGACCCGAAAATTGAATTTGAAAATTTTGAATAATTGGGTCATCGACCCGAATTTTGAATTTGACATAACTTGGAATGTTGGGCCATCGACCCGAAATTTGAGTTTGAAAGTCTGGGTCATCGACCCGAAATTTGAACATGTTGAAAATTTTGAATAATTGGGCTATCGACCCAAATTTTGAATTTGAAATGAATCACTTGGATGTTGGGTCGTCGACCCAAAATTTGATTTTGAACTTTGAGATTTGAACCTTGACTTGAAATGTACCACTACTTGGATCATCTATCCCATAATTCGCAAAAAGTTTTTGAAATTTCCGAATTCTGAAATCTTTGGCATTTTGAAATCGAACCTTGACGGGTGAACAGGAAATACGACTCAAACACTCTGTATGACCCGTAAACAAACGTGGGCGTAGCCCGCTACTGTAAAACAAAAAAAGAAAATAAAACCGTAAGTGTGCACGAGTTTAAATTCAATTATTGACTTGTTGGGGGTAGAAATGTAAATTGGTCGTTCTGGCGCCAAAAGATGGCAAATGGGAATCACAAGGTCGTCGAACTTGGGACGGAGATATCATATGGCATGGGCGTGCTCCCGAGGGCACATGGGAATCAAGATCACTTGGCATTGACAAGGTGGATTAAACTCACAGACCAACAACGTTGGCTTCGCCCAGACACTAAACACAGACTGATTTTATGAGAACACTTAGACATCACACATGACTTTTGTTGGGAACATTCTGTCACTCTTCTCCTCGCCTTCTTTCTTTTCAGCGAGTTTTCATTATTTCTTGCCACCACCTTCTTTATTTTCAGCGGGCTTTTACTATTTTTCTTCCACGCCTTCTTTCTTTTCAGCGGGTTTTTCATATTTTCTGTTCCCAACACAAACCTACATCTATATGACTCGGCATCTTTGCCTAAACCGTTCGATAAAGCTCATTCTGAGACTTGATACTATTCATCCGAACCTATATCCTTATCCTAGCCTACATCGAGTGCTAAGACCGACTCAAACAAAGGTGGCTTCATTTGGACTTGGTTAAAACCCGTAATAAACCGACAAGATGACAACTTGGATGATGGATGGATTGAATCCCTTATTCTGAAGGACTGCCTACGTATTCGCGTGGAGCGAAATCAAATCCGACGTAGTTCGATCATGGTGCATTAAATTGGCATATTGATTGTGTGTACACACTCGAAGGTTTCACCTAAGGTATCATGTCATATCCCATTCTAGCCTGTAAAGTACCGTTAAATCCCGTGTTTGGGGTTAGGTGTAAAAGGCTTGGATCTTTTGGGATGTGGAGCTTGGTAAAAATAGGTTCGCAAGGTAAACCATCATTCTGAAGGTTCGTTTTGTGGTGTTAAGGCCAAGGGCTATGGCTTATAACGTGGTAGGAAATGGTGTCTCAAATTTGATGAAACCCGAGTACAAATGGGTTGGAAAATGATGTGGGTTCAAATTTCCATGTCTGGACCCTAAAGGCTAGGTATAACAACACAAGCGGAATGATTCTCAAAATTTCCGACTATCCCCTTGTAACTGTCTCAAGAAGGACTTAGAGGGTAAAGAGGTTACTACTTACGCTTTTGGGCTTCGCCCATTGAACTTCAACTATGGGTACTTGACTTGACTTCTGGCCTCTGTAACTTCGACATTCAACCAAAAGCGTTCTGCAATAACTTCAACATCTTTTTTCCTTTTTTCTTTTTCTTTCATCTTTTTTCATTTTTCTTTTCTTTTTTCATTCTTTTTTCATTTTTCCAATTTTTCTCTTTTTCTCATTTTTTTCATTCTTTTTCATCCTTTTTTTCTCTCTTTGAAAATGATCTTCTATTCATTCTCTTAGTCATAAATGGATACATCTTGAAAACTGGGCTTCGCCAACTAATTTGGGTAAGAACTAACAATTCCTTGTTAGAACGGGTTGATATCTTCTCTCTTCGAGATGGGATGATTTTGTTGGGGAAAAGGCTCGCCTTCCGTCATCGGTAGGGGAAACAAGGAGCTATTCCGGGTTCATCCTAGAATCATCTAAAGGCTTGTGTTAAGCATTGATTTTGATGGAGGTTTTCTACCGCAAGATATGGAATAGGTAAAGGAATCAAACACGGAATCCTATTGTACCTTACATTTTGAAACGGGACATATTTCTACCCCAGGGATACCTTTGAGTGTGTTGTGCGTTTTATCACGTTTCGGAATGATTGAGGATTGGAAACAAGACATATTTGGAAACGAAACTGGAACTTTTTATTGGAATGACAAATGCTTAAAAGACTCGAAGGAACGATTCCTAGGACACACCCTAGGTCATCGCGGAACAAACGACTCAACTTCAGGAAAAGAAAGTCCTAGACTCGACTTGACTAAGATAAGAAAACAGATCCCGACTCATAATTTCAAATCTGATCATGAGCTTTCCCTTGTTCACTGTCAGGCTTAGATGCTCGGCTCTTGTCCTTGATCCCTTTGATGGTCGGCCTCCATCCCGAGGTAGTCCTCTGAGGATCTACGCCAGTGATGAAGGTTGGTGAATCGAATTGTCTTTTATTAACTTCGTTAATGAGAGGAGTACATTCTAGGGCAAGACTCCCGACTCGAATTTCATTCTTCGGGTTTGGCAAGAATTCAAAGTAATCCAAAAATATTTTCCCGATAAACACCCCTTTCAAGTGACATGGGCGGATAAGATGGGAATAATCGACATTGTCTTCGACAGAAACAAAGTTGGCGTGATCGCCAAATGGATTGGTGATGTTATTAGGTTTAATTTTTGGATTGGGAGCCGCCGTTCTCAATCATGTCTTGAATTTCGTGCTTGATCGATAAAGCACTTTCAATATCATGGCCTTTCCCTTGATGGAAGGCATGAGAGGCATTTGGTTTATACCATTTACCTTGTTGATCAGCAGGAGGGTCCGGAGTTGGACCAATAGGCTTCAGCTTTCCTTGGGCTATGAGCCTTTGGAGAGCGTATGTATAAGTGCATCCGATATCGGTGAATGCCCTAGGTGTTTGGCGCTACGACTTCTTCGATTGCCCTTCTAAGAGATTGATGGCTTCATCAATATGGGTCGTTGCTGGGGCCTTGGCTTTAGACGATGAGGCCCCTTGGTACCCTTTCGGCTTTTCAGCCTCAGCCATTCGGACATCGTCCTCTACCTTTATCCCGATTCTTATCAATTCTTTGAAAGAACCAAAATTTTGGTATTTCAGAGCATTACGGTAAACAGGTCGTAAATTCTTCACGAACTTATCTACCATTTCAACTTCATCAGGCTTCTTAGCTAGTTTTACGCTTTCAGCGCGCCATCTTGCGAGGAATTCAGTAAAGCCCTCTTTCTCCCTTTGTGTCATAACCTCCAAAGTTCTTATGTTGGTTTGAATCTCAACATTGTCAGCATAGTGCTTACAGAACTCCACCGTAATATCTTCGAAAGTGGGGAAGTTCTTGAGGTCAAGATTGTAGAACCACGCCTTCGGGTGTTCTCCCAGATTGGGCAAAAATTTGGAGAGAGCATATCAACAGGTACTCCCTTCAGTGCTAAGTACCCTTTATAGGCCTTAACATGGTGGACTGGATCTTCAGTGCCTTTGAACTTTGGGATGTCAGTGAGTACCATGTTCGTGGGCAACTTATCCTGAACTGGGGCATAGGCCCTAGCATTCTCATAGTGAATGTTCTTCCCCTGGGAGAGTTTCAAACGGTCTTCGATGAACTTGAACCGTTTTTCCGATCGTCGGTGGTGGAGGAGAATCTTCACCCAGCTTAGATTCGATTGCATCCATTCGGGTCATCATGAGGTTCACGGCCTCAGTAAGCTTGTTAACAGCATCTTCCATTGCTTGACGTCGGGTTTTTGGCGGCCTTTCTACAAGAAAACCCCGTATTGAGTCAATATTTAAAGTAAGAGCCCCTGCGCACTTAAGGACACGACCCCAACTTGACTCAAACAAAGACTCGACTTGAGATTGACTAACCAAAGGTTCGACTCACGGTTGGATTTAGACATCGGTTCATTTTAGACTCGACAAAACGACATGACTCAAACTGTCATAACTCGATTCTAAACTGGACTTGGTGTGACTAAACCCGTGATTGGGCTAACACAGCCCATGGGTTCGAGTGAAAACGTCCTAAAGGGCCTAGCTTGGACGTTTTTTGTGGACTATCCTAGACCAAAAGGTCGACCAACATGACTCAAAGCCCAAGAGGTGAGCTTGGGTGACCCAACAAGGTCGTGTTCTAGACTCTTAGAATGAAGAAAAACACGTCTAGCCTAACACAGCCAGGACCCGGACACGACTCGACGCATTTCATGCTTGGTTGAGGTTCGAGAAACATTTTGGATCGGATTTGAAAAAAAAACAAAAGGTTGATTCGAAAATGAGATTTGAAATGGGCAGCATGCCGGCTATAAAAGCTCATTTTGGGCCGAAAATTCTAGTCCTATTTGGGCAGCATTCCGCGTTTTTAAAACCATGCTATTTTGAAAGTAAGTTTTTCAAAAGTTCGGTTTTGAAAAGGACATGGGAATTTTCGAAAACAAAGACTTGGGAAAACAAATTGCACATTGTCATTCTCATGTTATAAGGATGTATGCTCCTAGACATCTCTAAGTCTCGGCAAGTCTTCTACAAGAAGGTCTATGCCCTCCATCCTTTTGCGGTCTTATAGAGCAAGGTGTCTTAAGGTAAAGTACCTAGAAGATCGTCCCCACCATCAAGAACCACACGAGGCGAAGTGGAAGCGAGCAATGTGCAGCTTCCTGGCATAGTGGGACGTCGCCCCCCACGCATCACGAAGAAACGCTGGGACGGCCCGGGCAAGTCCTTAAGGGTTTATGCATGAATCGTAGCACTATGAGTAATGTTTTACTTTCCAACACTTTCTTTTCAAGTTTCACCTCGGAGGAAAATACCCTAGAAACACAGTGTAACTAGTCCTCTTTTCCCAGCCGGAGTCGCCAAATCGTGGACAAGGCCCCTGGAAGCTGCGTCGCGGGATCCACACCAGGCACAATCGACTCGAGGTTCTTTCGAATCGAATTAAGACATATTAGAGTCGCCACCAAGTTTTTTGGGAACTTGGAACCGTTCAAGTCAACTTTACACCTTTCATCGAAAAGCATAAAGCCAATCGACTACGAGTGATTAAAGATAAAGACTTGTACCCTATATCACCCGATTTGAATGACTCTCGTAATCCAATGGTATTTAGACGGATCCACAAACCATAGATCTTGAGTAAGGGGTGAGGGTACGTGTTGGGAAGCCCATAAGGACACCCAACCCCGCCCGTCGATAACGGCCTCTACTAAGTCAAGTGTCGGATTTCAAACAAGGTCATAGCTACTACGATGTATGATATGCAAACGTTGTTTTAACCCTATCATGTGACAACAATTTCTATGTCGTTTTAGATGCAACTAAACTAACTTTGTCAAAGTTGTAATTTAGCATGTGGGTTGATTGATCTAACAACATACAAAACAAAGCAAACAAGGCTTAAGGGGAATGGGGAGCCGTTGGGATCTACCTATTACAAACCAGGCATTTCATGCCGACACAACAATAAATTAAAGATACAACTCGATCTAAATACAACGCTATACACACGACGCAATACACGGCCATTCGGCCTAGAAAACCGTGCACAAGGGGGTGACTCACGGCCTACATGACACACGGCCTTGGGTCACTCCTCGTAATGCGTGCTTTCACTTAATCTCATCGAATTAGGCATAAGGCTACGCACCAAAGCATGCATTAGCATAAACCGGGCCATGTTGCTTTAAACAACATGCGGTTTACTACGCTCCTACAAGCATTAGGGAACAACCGTCTAACCAAACAAGACTAAGGTTTTTTGAAGAGGTTTTGACTCAATAAAAGTAAAACAAGCTCGAAAATTACAACTCGATAAACAAATTACAAATTACAAGCAACGAAACAACGAGGAACAAAAGGTATAAAAAACGAAGCAAGAAAGCCAAAGAAGACGGCCAAGCTCACGGCCCAAACCACGACCACCCTCACGGCCAAGACAAGGTCAACCTAGTTCCTAAGTTAAGTTCATTGGTTAGATCGAATGTTTGCGAAAAGGGATAGGAAACAAGTTAGAAAACGAGTTAGAAACAAAGTTGATTGATTGTCGCGCAAAGTGTGTTATTCTACACGGCCTAAAGGTCCAATTAGGTCAGATATCATAAGATTAACGCTTACTCGTCGAGTGTTAATAGGAAGGTGCTAATCACGCACTCCTATGCTAGCGAGAAATCAAGTGATAAGAAAGATGCGTTCAATTATTTTCTAATTGTTAGTTTATTTTTAAAGCTATGTCGATGCACCCTAATGTGTCTAATTAGGTTATTAAATTAATTTAATGTCATCTAAATACATCATAGGTTAACAATCAGAGGTTAAACTAACATACAACGGGTCCTAGGGTATGTCGATTTGGCCGAAACAATAAGGGGGTCGAAAGCGAAGAACGAAGTTAGACAATCGTTTTATTTATGCCCTACCTTGAACACGAGGATATGTAAATGAGACGGGGTGTACGACCGATTTAAGTAGCGGTTTCTTTTCCCATCTCAAGTCAACGCGGGTGTTCATGGTGGTACTTTAACTCATACTCGGACTAACTAGTTTCATAGTTAATTTAAAACAATCGATAAACAAACGAAAAAACAAACAAAAAAAGACAATAAAAAACGAGCATAAAACAAACGAAATAAAAGGGAGAAGAGGAGGATTTGATGCACCCTCCACCTACATGTATCGTTGACACCGTCTTGGGTCGTAATCGATGGTAGATTTTATCTCGAGAGGCGTGTCGACGAAGAATAAAGCAAACACGCGTTTTGGAAACTTTCTGGACAGCGATTTTCAAACGATGATATCTCCCTCGTTTCACGACGAAAATTCGATTTGAAAGATGTTTTGAAAACTAGAAAGAGAGGAGAACAGGAATCTTAAAGCAACCCCTGCTCGTTTTGACTTATTGGGCATTGAAAAAACGAGCACAAACAGAACTGGACAGAGCACAAGAATAAACCGCGAAAAAAGAGAGTGTTATTTCACTGTTTTTCGAGGGATTTCGTGTACTCTCAAGGGCAATTTGGCTCGTAAATATTTGTCTAATGTGTAGATGGATGTTATGTGGTTAATTAGGAACAAGAAACTCGAGTTTTGATGGAGGTTTGATGGAGGAACGAATGCTTTGAGGAGGACACACAAACAGTTCAGTTTGTGTGTCGGTTTTGTTTAGGGTTTTTGGGAGGCAATTAGGGTTTGTTTCTGAGGTTTAAAGCTTGTGGGTGATGGTAGGATGTGGGAAGAACTTAGAGGAATGAATGTATGGTGAAGGGGTGGTATTTATAAGGAGTTAAAGTAGGGTAAAAAGAGAGGGAGAGGCGGTGGCCTGCTCACGCATAGCTGCTGTCCAGCAGCTTTTGTGAGGGTTTGAGAGGAGTTTTCTTGGTGATTAAGCTAGGGTAATATGGGTAGGATACTAGGGTATGGGTTAGGGTTAATGGGTACGGATTTTGGTGGTATTTGGAGCGGGTTTTGGGCTCGGGATTTGAGTTGCAAAACAGGGGGGCTGCTCGTGTATATGCGGGCTGTTTGGGGGGTGTTTGGGATGGAATTTGGGCCGTGGTTATGGGGGTTCGAACTGGGTTGGATGGGTAGAGGCTTAGGTTGGTTAGTGTACTCGATATTCGTGCCAACTCGTAAAGAAAACGGGCCCAAAAACCGAGCTAAAATCGAGCTCAAAAACATGCTTCTAAAACGAGTTTTCTTCGCTTTAAAAATCGATTTTTCAAATCAATTAACACATTAAAATAAATGATTTTTCAAATCAAATATATTCATAAAATGATTTTTCAAATCAATTATTTGTTTTATTTTCAATAAAATAAACTTGGGAAAATAAATTCAAAATAAAATAAAATAAATTGAATTCACCTAAAAAACCATAATTTAAATATCATTTAAATTAATAAAATACTCCGTCGACAACGCTCATTCTACATCGTAAAACGAACCCAAATAATGACAATGACAACTAATAGAATACATGTGTCCTATCATCATCGGGTGTTTGTCGGGTTCTCTATAAATTCCAATATCGACGGATACGGGTATCTACAGATATGATGATTGTATTGTGTTTGTGGTTGTGATTGCTGTTGATGGTTCTCGAGATGCGTTCTAAATTTTGAGTGGGTCACTTGCGGGAGTGACTTCACGCCCTAGTTTCGCCCTTCGTGGAACCCGCCACGGAAGGGGATGTGCACATTAATGGGACAGGGTTATCGCTCGGTATGATGAGCGGGGCTTAGGTGGGAACGGCTGCGGTCCCCCACTGGCAGGGCTGGTCCAGTGGACAGTCAGTATTGAGATGATGGGGATTGGTTGGTGGTGTGTGTGTGTGTGTGTGATTCAGCTTTGTCTGTTTATCTTATTGTTGATGTATATTGAGTTGTGTGATTAGTATCGACCCGTTTAAATGTTTTAAAACTCGTGGTGATCCATTCGGGGTGGTGAGCGGTGTTTGATTGTGTATATCTTGGATACGCGTGGGATCTAGCAGGGATGGAGTCATCACATATCGTAGTCTTTAGTCTTCCATTGTGTTTGTTAGGACAGCTTCCTTTCGATTGGTTTATAGTTTGAGAACAAAGATTGTATTTTGCTTGATTGGTTTTGTAATGTAATCACTTAAACTTATTTAATTAAGTATGTTTCTTCATTGCCTTATGATTATCATGCCTCGTAATAACCGAGATGGTGGCATCCTTATACCCGAGTGGTCCCGGTAAGGCACTTGAGTATGGGGGTGTTACAAATGGTATCGTAGCGTCGATCCCGAAACCGTAACCAATGAATCTAATGAATCTAGGGAGTCAATTAAAATGAACCCGGGTAAAGGTTGTAGGAGCTAATGCAAAGACTTGGGAGACGTCCTAAAGTCGCGAACTCGCCCTACAATTTTGAACCGGTCACCATGGGATATGTGTCGGGATCGTTATTACCGAAACTCACAAAGAACAACAAAGAAACAAAACAACAATCTATGTATAATCGGTATGCACTTTCAAACTCGTATCATAATCATCCCGCCTACTCCACCACAATCAAGTGACGCATCACAACACCGCCACCACCAACAGCCACACCACAATGCGAAAATACCCGCATCACAATACTAAATATCGTGCCCGGATCACCTATCGGGAGGCACCACAACCACATCGATAGACATCACACACATACAATTCCATAAATACCGACTTCTAAATAACCTTTCTGACAAGAAAACTTACTCAAATCCACTTTACTCAATCACAACGCAACATATTATATGAATTAAACAGATAAGCATCTCATGAACATCATCTCTACCATTTCACGGAATACACATGTGTTATTAATACACATAAAATTATAACTAGCCATGTCAAATTAATCAAATTATTACCTTTTTGGATAGGGAGTCAATTAAAATGAACCCGGGGTAAAGGTTGTAGGAGCTAATGCAAAGACTTGGGAGACGTCCTAAAGTCGCGAACTCGCCCTACAATTTTGAACCGGTCACCATGGGATATGTGTCGGGATCGTTATGTGCTTATTGTGTGCTGTGTGTATTTATGTAGTAGTATGTTGTATGAATTGATGGATGAAAGATGATAATGACTTGAATTGTATGTTGGTTGATTGTAAAGCATAAAAGTATAATTATTGATACATGTAATTTGACATGTTATAATTACGCAAGGAAAAGTGTTTTGTCTATATATATATATATAAAGCGATGTGTAAGTATACATGTTGTTGTTGTCGTGTTGAGTAAAAGTACAGAAGGTTAGGAGTATGAATTGAACATGTGCTGGGTGAATATGTTGAACGTATATGGTGGATAAATATGTGGTATGATGGATGAATTAGTGGAAAAGATGAATCATCGTGGTAGTAACATTTGAATAGGGGACTTGATGTCATGTATTTGTGATTTTGTTTACGAAAAGTGATTGAATAAAAACATGTGGGTAAGTCATAATCGCAAGTTAGATAAGCTAAGTGCATGATGAATGTTGTTGTTTGGCTTTTGAAAATAGTAACATATGATTATGAATACTGGTTTTATGAGTTTTGGGTTGTTTTCGTTTAACTTGGTTGTTGTTTAAGTTGTTTGGAAGTAAAAATCAAATAATTATGTCGTCTGATTACAGCAAAGTTGTCTTTAAACTGTTATAACTTGAGATGAGTAAATGATTTTAATGTGATTCCAATTGGAGGTGATAGCTTGTTCTTTTACGATTCTAACGATAGGTCACACGTCCAAAACGACCAAGAAATGAGTGAGTTATGACTGCTTTACGAAAAACTGGACAATCTTTGAGAATTGGGGTACTCGATCGAGTATCCTTGGTACTCGATCGAGTAAGGGGCACTGATCGAGCACCTTAACTACTCGATCGAGTAGCCCGGTAATTTGTTTTACGTGCTTCCGATTCATCTACTCGATCGAGTAAGTCCCTTACTCGATCGAGTGGCCTCAGATTCGATCTAGTGACCCTATTTTGGGTCATATGTTTATTTTTTGACTTCGTTGCATATTATGTTTAATTCAAAGGCGTTATTTTGCTTCTTTATGCATTGTTTTACATGTATGTTGGTCTTGACGCGTAAGTTACCCAATCTTGTGGTGTAGTGAGTGGCACCTGTGGTGAGTATGAGTTCGGTGGGAGGACATGAGTTATACGTGGTTGTAATAGATAGTGGAAAAAGAAAAAGGGAGATTGTTATGGCTTAATTGAGACATAGAGCATGTTTTCTGAGATGAAATGAGATGAGTGATATGAGTGTGTGTTGAGTAACGTAAAAGTAAGTGAATGTGGGTAATGGATGATGTGAGTCTAAGGAACGTGAGAATGAAAGGATTGAGAGTAAGGATATGGATAGTGACAACTTGAGATGTGTAAAGAATTATGGAGGGAGGTAGTTAAGAGCCGTGTGGGTTAAGAATATACATAATGAAAGTTCGTTTTAAAGGGGTGATAAGTGCATATTTTATATACTTTCATCCCCTATATTAGCTTCATTTTATTTGTTATTTAGCACTTATCATAGTGTCATGAGCTAATATTTGTTGTTCTAGTGTATTTGCTTGTCTTAACATGTTTTTGTAGGAATCTAAGCATTTAGAGGCTTTTTCCTATCATTTTATACACTAAGTTCATTAAGCTAAACAAGACCAAGTGTTGGACTAAGCATGGAGCATTGGATTGGGTTTTGCATGAAGAAATTGGTGGATTGAAGTGAGAATTGCAAATGTTGCCAACAATCAAAGTCAAAGCCCAAATGTTCAAGTCCAAGTCAAGGTGGAAATCATAAGATTCTAACAAGCTTAGGATGCTCATTTACATGCTCAATGAAAGATTTATGAAGCATTAACCGGGTGCATTAAGGAGCATTTATCGCAAACATTGGATTCCTTAAGAAATTAAGAGGAGAATTAAGCGAATTAACTGAGAGAGACACGACCCGATCGGGCCATGCAACCCCGATCGGGGCCATAGACATCTTCAATGTTTACGTTTTGCTTTCCTCTCCTATAAATAGGAGAGGTATTCCGAGGCTTTGGGCATCTCTTCTTCACGTCTCATTTTAGTTCTTCATAGCCTTAAGCAATATAATCTCTCAATAGTTTCCATATTAGTTTACAAATTAGTTAATCTTGTAGTTCTAAAACATTTTGGTTATTATTACATTTCAAGCATTTGGTTCTACTTTGTTTCTTCCATACAAGTTATTTCTATTAAGGTATTTCTACTTCTATTTTGCATTTTACATTGTTATTTAGTTTATTATTAATCTCATTTCATTAGCATAACTTCCTCCACATGTTAAATCAATTAGTTTATATAAATCATACAACCATGTTTAGCATTTCTTACAATATAGTTTGCAATTTACATTTTAGTATGAGTAGCTAAATTTTCCTAGTCTAAGGGCTAGGGGAGCCATGCATAAATCAAGTATATAACATGATTAAATAGATTAATAATAATATTGTTCATATTGCTTCTATCACATGCTTGTGCCACAATGTTTAATCTTTGTTTAGGGCCCTATTCAATTGATTAAGTTTGTTTATTCGTTCTATAAGTCGAGAGGCACGGAATTGAATTAGACTAAGCATGTATAGTAGGACGACCTAGTCATGGACGAGAGTTTCTCTAGGACCCGGTCTATGGTTGATGCTAATATCGTAAGATGGGTATCTTTAAGCCTAAGCAATTGACAATGTTGTTAGTACCAAGTTTATCATGATAATATATTTACCCTTGCATGTGTGACCCGAACCCCTTAGACTCCCTTTTATCATATAATTTTACATCATAATTCTTATTAATCATCAAACAACCAAACCAAACCAAATCGTAATCGACCTTGATAAAAATCTACCCATAGCAATTCACGAAGTAATTCCCGTTTCCTTGTGTTCGACCCCTATTGCTACATTAACTTGTTGTTTAGGGAATTTATCTTTGCATAGGTACGCGATAAGCCTATCAAATTTTAGTAAAGA
>NW_027413706.1:0-12922 GCF_048544455.1 Silene latifolia
TAAGGTATTTAAGTTTAAATGCGTCATTGTTTTAAATCACTTTTACAAAACCTAAATCCTGTTTAGAGAGAAAGCAACGAGTTCATCTTCCTAATCGCATTCTTAGCAATTCCCGGAGTTCAGACGGTCAGTTCTTGTCGTTATTCGTATCGTTGAGTTCCTTGCGTCGAGGGTAAGATCTATGTACCCTTTTTATTGTTTTTCCCTTGATTTGGTTAAACTCTAATTTAGAGATTGGGGGTTTTTGTGTGTAGTATGTGATGTGTAGCCTCTATGTGTTATATGATAGGAGGAGGGTTCGTAGAAGAGGCGTTTTGATACAGCTGTTGATACCGTCTGACTGTTGTGCTTTCTAGGCAGGATTTCCTACTCAGTATTAGTCCCATAATGGGATGATTGTTGATGTGTGAGATTGATTGTTTGATATAGTAATTGTATTGTGACGACTGTGATTGTGATTGTACATTGTTGATAGATTCAGACGGTTGTTGATGTTGTGATTGTGATTGGTTGTCTATGGTTCTCGAGATGCGTTCTCGGCTGAGTGGAGTCACTTGCGGGAGTGGCTTCACGCCCTAGTTTCGCCCTTCGTGGAACCCGTCACGGAAGGGGATGTGCACATTAATGGGACAGGGTTATCGCTCGGTATGATGAGCGGGGATTTGGTGGGTACGGCTGCGGTCCCCCCATTTGGCGGGCTGGTCCAGTGGACAGTCGGTGATTGAGATTGTTGGAATTGGTGTGGTTGTGTGTGTGATAGTTAAGGCATACTTGTTTATCTTATTGATGATGTATATTGAGTTGTGTGATTAGTGTTGACCCCGTTTAAATGTTTTAAAAGCGTGGTGATCGATCGGGGTGGTGAGCGAGTTGCTTAGGTATATCTTGGATACGCGTGGGATCTAGCGGGGATGGAGTCATCACATGTCGAGTCTTTAGTCTTCCATTTGTGTTTGTTAGAAACAGTTCCTTTGATTGGTTTATAGATTGAGAACAGTTGTATTTTGCTTACAGTTGGTTTTGTTATGTAATCACTTAAACTTATTTAATAAAGTATGTTTCTTCATTGTCTTATGATTATCATGCCTCGGGTAACCGAGATGGTAATGTCTTCATACCTGAGTGGTCCTGGTAAGGCACTTGGAGTATGGGGGTGTTACAAATGGTATCGAGCGACGATCCCGAAACTGTAACCAATGAATTTAATGAATATAGGAGTCAATTAAAATGAACCCGGGTAAAGGTTGTAGGAGCTAATGCAAAGACTTGGGAGACGTCCTAAAGTCGCGAACTTGCCCTACAATTTCGAACCGGTCACCATGGGATATGAGTCGGGATCGCTATGTGTTTATCTTGTGAATTGTGTACCTATATGGTGATGTGTGGCATGAATCAGTGGATGTATGTATGTGGAGAATGGGGAATGTGTAGAAAAGATGGTGATAATGTGATTTTGTATGTTGTTGATTGAAAGCATGTTGTATGATAGTTGGTTTACAATGTTGGTTGGAATTGTTAGAAAAGTGTATGAGAATGATGAGTAATGTGTTGGAAATGGATGAATTGATGGGAAAAGATGGGGTAGCAATTGCATGAGAATATGAATTTTGTGATTATGAATATGTTTAAGTGACGAAGTGTATTTGTAATGTTGTTGTATTAGTAACATGGAAATATGATTTGTAATGTATGAGAATGTGGTGTTACGAAAAGTTATAAAATTTAAAGTATGCGGTTAGTACATGACTAATGAGCTAAATAATATATGTGCATGATGGATGTTGTTGCTTGATTTTTGAAAATAGTAACATATGATTATGAATACTGGTTTTATGAGTTTTGGACTGGTTTTGTTTGCTTGGTTGTTGTTTAAGTTGTTTGGAAGTAAAATCAAGTAGTTGTGTTTTTTCGATTATAAAGAGGTTGTCTTCAAACTGTTATAACTTGAGATGCATAAATGATTTTGATGTGATTCCAATTGGAGGTGATAGCTTGTCCTTTTACGATTCTAACGATAGGTCACACGCCCAAAGCGACCAAGTAATGAGTGAGTTATGACCTGTTTCGAAAACTGGGGAGTCTTGAGAATTGGGGTACTCGATCGAGTAACTAGGTACTCGATCGAGTAAGGGGGCACTCGATCGAGTACCTTAGCTACTCGATCGAGTAGCCCTGGTGATTTGTTTTACGTGCTTCGGATCTTCACCTACTCGATCGAGTAAGTCCCTTACTCGATCGAGTGGTGATACTCGATCTAGTGACCCTGTTTTGGGTCATATGCTTATCTTTTAACATTCGTTGCATATTATGTTTAATTCAAAGTTGTTATTTTACTTCTTTATGCATTGTTTTACATGTAAGTTGGTCTTGATACGTAAGTTACCCAATCTTATGGGGTGGTGAGTGGCACCTTATGGTGAGTATGAGTTTGGTGGGAGGAGATGAGCTATATGTGGTTGTGCTGAGAAGTGGAAAAAGAAAAAGAATATTGATGAGTTGATTGAGGCATGGTGCAAGTTTTGGTGAGACGTGGTGAGTGATTTATTCGCGAATTGAGTGATGTGAAAGTAAGTGAAAGTGGGTAAGGGATGATGTGGGTCTAAGGAACGTGAGAATGAAAAGATTGAAAGGAAGGTTTGGATAGTGGCAACTTGGGATGTGTAAAGAATTATGGAGTGAGATGGTTAGGAGTCGTGTGGGTCAAGAATATATGTAGTGAAAGTTCGTTTTAAAGGGGTTGAGAAGAGTGGTATATAGTGAACTTTATGGAGACATGTTGCGAAGTTGATTTGTAGACAGTGAGTGAGTTTCAGTTTGTACAGATAGACAGTTGTTTTGTTATTGATGTTTCTTACCAGGTTAAGTTGGGAATGAGGGTAGAATATGATATGAAATAGAGTGGTATATGTTTTCGCTGTTGTCATGGTATAGTGATATTCTGTTGATGGGACACGGTTGTGAGAGGTTGTTACAGTAATTTTGATCTTGTTCTAGATAAGGCTTTAGTGGACATGGTAATGGCAAGTGATTCGTAGAACATGTGTAGTAATGATCTGATATATGCAGGTGGTTCATAATCCTTTGTTGAGACAGTGAGTGTAGGGCGTTGAGTAATTAGTGTCGTGTTAAGTTATGTATGAGTTTTGCGGTAATGAAGGAAAGAACTTGAGGATCTAGTGAAAGGAAACGTAACGAGTGTGGATCGTGAGTTATGCTTTTGGGAGATAGGTGCTTTACATAGAGAGGTATGGTGTTTTGCAGTAATAATGGAGAATTAGTATGGTGTTTTTGCTACGAGTTTCATGGTATAGGTTAGGTGGTGTACCGAATGAGTTGAAGTATGAGGACTGATTAAGTAAGAGAGCCTTGGAAATAGGAATGGTTATAGAAATGAGGTTATAGGCGGTTATCTTTGACATGTGGTGGTGATGAGGATAATGAGATAATATAGCTAAGGATTTAGTATTAGTGAGTTACGAGGACGTAACATTTGTCTTAAGAGGAGTAGGATGCAATAAAAGAGCGTTTCATGATGGTTCATGTTGTAATATAATTGGGAATAGAGTGTTAGCGTAGCGTAAAAGGAGGGATTTGTTTTATGGATGATACTTATAAAAGACCATGGCCGTGCTTGTAGTAGTGTGATTGATGTGACCATTATTTGCGCACATTTAGTCCCCTAATTGAGCCTATTTTGCATACTATTATAACATTTTATGGCCATTTTATCCGTCAAAACCTTCCTATTTGCTTTTCTATCGCATTTCATATGTTTTGTAGAAAAGGAGATAATAAGGCGGAAATTCCCGTCTTTCGTGCATATTTGGAAGCTTATTGATGATATTAGATGGACTAGTATGAAGAGGAGGCAAGAATGATGACCAAAGATGTAGGAATAAAGTGTATGTAGAAGGATCAAAGGGTTAAAAGTAAAAATGACGAGAGGGAAGGCATTACAAGAAGAAATTGCTCAAAAACCGAACCAAGGGTTGCTCCTTTGGCTCTGAAAATATGCTAGATGGAACGGCATCGAAAAATCAAGTGATCTAGGCTTTTGAATCACTCCAATAGGAGTCCGGATGAGGAAATAACGTCCGTTTTACAATCCGAGCTCAAGATACAGCTCAACCCGCTCGGGTCAAATTCAACCCGCTCGGGTTGAAGCCCAGGACGCCCATATTTCGCTCGGGACGAGCGGATTCCTCCCTTGCTACAATCCGAGCGTCTTGCTCAAGGATCCGCTCGGATTCCCCTGCTACAGTCCGCCCGGATTGTCCCCAATCCGCCCGTCTTCTGGCTGGGAAAAACAAGAAATTCCGCTGGAAGACAATCCGCCCGGATTCCCTACAATCCGCTCGGATTCCCCCAGCACAATCCGAGCGTCCCTCTCTTGAATCCGCTCGGATTGCCCAACCCAAATCCGGCCGTCCCGACTCCCATCCGCACGGATTGTAGCACAGCACGTTTTCATTCTTCTAGCAACGATAAGAGAAGCCCTTCTCTCGGACAATCCCGGAGTCTCCCTGCTCAAATCTCAAAAGTGTAATTACTAGTTTAGCCCTTAGTTAACCCTAATGCATCCTCCCTAATTTCCACTATAAATACCCCATTTGTAAATAATCAAGGGGGCCCCTTTTATGTTGTTTTTAGAGTAGAAAATCCTTCTTTAGATTAGATTAGGAGTAGATTAGAATAGATTACTCTTTAATCTTTCCACAAATTACACATTAATCTCTCCTTAATTATTATTCAAGTTTATTATTCAAGTTTATTATTGGGTAATTGAAGATTATTGGGTTATTATTGGGAGATTGACAACCTTCCATCAATCAATCAAGTTTCTTCTATTATTCTTTGCTTTATTATTTGGATCATCTCAAGTTTGGTATAATTCCTTTACTCTTTACTCTTTATTGTTTATTTCTTCATTCTATTATCATGTTTATACTTGTTGTGATGATTGACACCATTAATGACATGTTTCCCATGATAATGAGTGAGTAGTTTCTTTAGCTAGGATTAATGGGTAATTAGGGGAAACCAACATGGGATTGATTCATGCTTAATCTAATGTGTTTTCATAATCAAATTGCTTGCTTGTTGTGATGTCAACTTTATGCACATGTTATGTTTGATGAAATGCTAAGCCTATGAATCCTTGCATTTTTACCATCTCTTATCTACTTAACTTGACTTGTAAGACATAAACCAACTCGAGTCTTGTTAGACCATGCATAGAAGTTGAATAGGAGGAAAGTAAGTCGACTTGTAGGTGTTGTACAATCTAATCGATTCGGCTCCGGGACCCAACCCTTCCTATGAACCGTAAGATATAACCCAACTCGGTTCCTCCACAACATTAATTGCTTGCAACCTTGTGAACATGTTTGTATGGTCAACACCATGAATCCCCCATGACCCCATGATATCCTAGCACTTTTAATCATTTGTTTACATCTTTCCTAGTTTTTTGCTTGTTTTACCTTATTTTTTGCATTAGTCTAGACACAACTACAAACCCAAATAAATCGTGACACTAGCATAAATTGAGATAGATAGACTTAGAACCCAAAGCACACCGTCCCATGGATCGACCTCGACTTACCGCTAACTAGTAGTTTGTTGAGTATTATAAATGTGTTTGATTGAGAGCCACGACGACGACCTACATCAAAATGGCGCCGTTGCCGGGGACGGTGCTATGTGATTAAGTTCTTACTTGTTTGTCTATTTTAATTGTGCTTTCACCTTGAGGAACTTGTTCCTCAAGGATTGTTCTTACCGTTTTTGTGTAGTTTCCATGCTTGTAGTTGTTTCCTTGTCTTAGCTATGATGACCCAAGACTTGGTACATGGAGTATGTGGTGGATCTTTTGAGTATGACTATGGGTATGGGGAGTTTGAGGAGCAAGTCAACACAAACCTACCTTATCATTTGTACAACGAAAATCCTAACCACTACCCCAATTTTTCCCACCAAAATCACCACACCCAATATCAACAACAACCATCCACCCAAAACTCACTTTACAATGAATTCCAAATGTCACAATACAACCACTTTCACACCTACCCACAACAAGAAGATGAACCCATTGAAAATGTGATTCTCCAAATGATGGGAGACCAACAAAACTTCTTCAAACAAATTCTAGAGGAGAGCCAAAAGGGGGACAATGTTCTTCAAGGCATTGTTGCCCAATGTGAGGAGTTGGAGATTCAAATTGCCCAAGTGAGAGAATCCCAAGAAATCACCCCCCACCACTCCTTGGACATTGACCATGAATGTGAGTTTGAAGGAGTTACCTTTGATGAGAAGTGGGAAGAGCCAACCTCCTTGAGCTCTTGTGAGTATGAAAGTGTGGTATTTGATGATGAAGACATGAGGTTGAGTAAGCCAAATACTCTTAGCCTTTGTGAGTATGAGGGCGTGTCATTTGAAGTAAATGTTGAGGTGTTGGAGAAAGAGTTGGTGAAGAAGAGTGAAGCCCCCATTTATGATTCTTATGGAGATAGCGATGATGACGAGCCTAAGGGATGGACTTGTGATATCACCTTGCTTGAGGAGCCTATCCTTGAAGTATTTGAGATATCTTATTTTGAAGATGAATGTCCCTTCCCTATTGCCCACGAAGACTACTTGGCACCTACCATGGAGCCAATGATTGTTGGAGAGGATATGGTGGACCTTCTTCAAAAGGTCAAGGCATCATACAAAAGCTACTTGGTGGCAAAGCTCAAAGAGAAACTTGCACGTGAAGCTACTTGTGGGAATTTGGCATCCACAATGTCAACTTCTAAGGAACTCGATCATCAAAGCCATGACAATTCTCCTTCCACCTTGGAAGGATTGAAAAATCAAAATGCTATCACCGTCACCAAAATTGAAGAAGAAGGTGGTAAGTGGAAGTTTTCGGATGGACATGAACCATACTTCATACCTAGTGTTGATGAGAATCATGGGCTTATTGGTTTGAAGCATTGGGAAAGCTCTAGTGCCAAGGATAAGGTGAAAGAAAGAACTTATGGCAAGCTTCCTTGGCCTAATTTCACGTTTAAATGGAGCAACCCATACTTATGCTTGTTTGGAGCTTGTTCACAAGCTTTTGATCTTCTATTAAGAGCCTTGAGCTCTATGGACAAGAATTTTTACAAAGTGAACTAGTTTGGTGGAGTCCTATCTCAAACCATCATTTGTAAGATACCCTTTTCTTTGACTTTGCATTACATTTACACTTGCATTTAGTTATTTACATATACATTTAGCTTGCACTTGTATTATATTTCATATTGCATTTTCATATAGTATAGTTGCATTGTAATATATCTCATATAGTTAGTTGCATATAGACTAGAATTCATGCATAGTCACTAATGACCAATCCTATTCTTTTCTACACTAGAGATAGTGTTTAAATCGGTTTGGGGAGGTTTGATCATAGGTGACTCAAGCATTAATCATGCATCATATAGTATAGTTTAGATTGCATTCATTTGTTATATATGTCATATAGAATTGCATTTAGTTAGAGCATGCATTCATTCATATCATATCATTGCATTTGTACTTTATTTCAAAAAATCAAAAATCCAAAAACATGTACTTTCTTTTTATCCCTACTCCTACATGTACATTGAGGACAATGTCCAAAATAAAGTGGGGGATGGGAATTTATATTCCAAAAATGCATAAAAATTGAAAAATTTCGAAAAATCACAAAAATATGTCTTTTAATTTCATAAAAACAAAAACCATAAAAATTTGAAAAAATCCAAAAACAAGTTCATTTCCTTTGTTTATATTGTTTTGTATATATTATGTTTGTTCATCCTTTTTCACATTGATTGACTACACCACATCCGAGACATGAGGATATTGAAGACCGCATGGTATGATCTTTCCAATCTCCTTTTTCCTCTTTATGTTAATGACTATGTGGCTTTATTTTGATTGATGCGGTAAAAACAATGTGAACTTAGGACTTGCATTTAGTTTATATGGCATATTAGTTGGTAGAATCATTTGCATTAGGATGTGTATATGCTAGTTGCATCATGGCATGTAGTTGCATGTTAGAAAATTTTGCGAAACCGTCTACTTGGGAAGCTTGACAAGTGTATATAGGCCCTAGTAGATGCTTTTTCTTCTTAAGACTTTGCTTGTTAGAATACTTGTAAAACACCATAGGATGTGTCATGCTAGTATCCTTTGACCCATGGTTTAAGGCCTAGTCAAGAGTACCTTGTGGTGTGATAACTCCTTGGCTACCGTTTATTCCAAGGTGACCCTTGAAACCATGCATACTTCTATCATTCATCCATGTTCTACCACATTTTTGTCACAAAAAGGGAATGGGCACAAAACAAAAAGAAATCTATTTGAGTTCAATGAAATGAAAAAGTGAAAGAAAGTTTGCAAAAATGCATCAAATGAAAAGAGGAGCAAAAATAGAACTCCTAAAACTTCAAATACAAGGCACCCTCGTTACTAATTGGGGTGACTTTGAAAATGTTCAAAAAAAAATGCAAAAAGTTGTCAAGTATTGAAATGCCAAAAATCAAAAGAATGGCAAAGAAAGTGTTCTCAAATGTCAAATGCCAAAGAAATTGGGGGGAAAACAAAAACAAAAACAAACTCCCAAAAGTGAAACTCAAATATCTATCGATCCCTTTTCCATCTTATCCATTTTTGTGCATGGTAGAGAGGGGACGACCCTTCTTCTTGTCTAGGCAAGAGGGGGAATTCCGCGATCCTCCAGTGTTTCTAACACCATAGGGAGTCTACTCTTGACAAAAGCATTTAACGATTGAGGACAAAGGTACCCTAGCTTGACACAATTTGGAGGTGATTTATTGGTATCCTTCTAGGCTTAGTAGTTTGAAGAAATTGCATCTATGAAGGAGTGTGTACCCTTGAATTGCTTCCCTTGTAGATAATTTCCGCCACTTAGATGAGGAAAGTGGCTATTCTTTTGTAGATGCATCCATTACTTGTTTTGTGTGCTTTAATGCTTGGATGTATCGCCATTTTGGCAAGCCCCACCTTGCCTTGCAAGAAGGCATCCTACCTCATGGTTGTCTTGTTGTGAGTTGAAGGGGCGGAGTGAGACCCGCTAATTGTCTCATATCGGCTATGTTATTAGGTTAGTTTAAATAAAGGTCTAGTTTTAATCACCTCTTTACTCGGGACGAGTAAAGGTTCGGTTTGGGGATATTTGATGTGACCATTATTTGCGCACATTTAGTCTCCTAATTGAGCCTATTTTGCATACTATTATAACATTTTATGGCCATTTTATCCGTCAAAACCTTCCTATTTGCTTTTCTATCGCATTTCATATGTTTTGTAGAAAAGGAGATAATAAGGCGGAAATTCCCGTCTTTCGTGCATATTTGGAAGCCATTTGATGATATTAGATGGACTAGTATGAAGAGGAGGCAAGAATGATGACCAAAGATGTAGGAATAAAGTGTATGTAGAAGGATCAAAGGGTTAAAAGTAAAAATGACGAGAGGGAAGGCATTACAAGAAGAAATTGCTCAAAAACCGAACCAAGGGTTGCTCCTTTGGCTCTGAAAATATGCTAGATGGAACGGCATCGAAAAATCAAGTGATCTAGGCTTTTGAATCACTCCAATAGGAGTCCGGATGAGGAAATAACGTCCGTTTTACAATCCGAGCTCAAGATACAGCTCAACCCGCTCGGGTCAAATTCAACCCGCTCGGGTTGAAGCCCAGGACGCCCATATTTCGCTCGGGACGAGCGGATTCCTCCCTTGCTACAATCCGAGCGTCTTGCTCAAGGATCCGCTCGGATTCCCCCTACAATCCGCCGGATTGTCCCAATCCGCCCGTCTTGGTGGGAAAAACAAGAAACTCCATTTGGAAGACAATCCATAGGATTCCCTACAATCCGCTCGGATTCCCCCAGCACAATCCGAGCGTCCCTCTCTTGAATCCGCTCGGATTGCCCAACCCAAATCCGGCCGTCCCGACTCCCATCCGCACGGATTGTAGCACAGCACGTTTTCATTCTTCTAGCAACGATAAGAGAAGCCCTTCTCTCGGACAATCCCGGAGTCTCCCTGCTCAAATCTCAAAAGTGTAATTACTAGTTTAGCCCTTAGTTAACCCTAATGCATCCTCTCTAATTTCCACTATAAATACCCCATTTGTAAATAATCAAGGGGGCCCCTTTTATGTTGTTTTTAGAGTAGAAAATCCTTCTTTAGATTAGATTAGGAGTAGATTAGAATAGATTACTCTTTAATCTTTCCACAAATTACACATTAATCTCTCCTTAATTATTATTCAAGTTTATTATTCAAGTTTATTATTGGGTAATTGAAGATTATTGGGTTATTATTGGGAGATTGACAACCTTCCATCAATCAATCAAGTTTCTTCTATTATTCTTTGCTTTATTATTTGGATCATCTCAAGTTTGGTATAATTCCTTTACTCTTTATTGTTTATTTCTTCATTCTATTATCATGTTTATACTTGTTGTGATGATTGACACCATTAATGACATGTTTCCCATGATAATGAGTGAGTAGTTTCTTTAGCTAGGATTAATGGGTAATTAGGGGAAACCAACATGGGATTGATTCATGCTTAATCTAATGTGTTTTCATAATCAAATTGCTTGCTTGTTGTGATGTCAACTTTATGCACATGTTATGTTTGATGAAATGCTAAGCCTATGAATCCTTGCATTTTTACCATCTCTTATCTACTTAACTTGACTTGTAAGACATAAACCAACTCGAGTCTTGTTAGACCATGCATAGAAGTTGAATAGGAGGAAAGTAAGTCGACTTGTAGGTGTTGTACAATCTAATCGATTCGGCTCCGGGACCCAACCCTTCCTATGAACCGTAAGATATAACCCAACTCGGTTCCTCCACAACATTAATTGCTTGCAACCTTGTGAACATGTTTGTATGGTCAACACCATGAATCCCCCATGACCCCATGATATCCTAGCACTTTTAATCATTTGTTTACATCTTTCCTAGTTTTTTGCTTGTTTTACCTTATTGTTTGCATTAGTCTAGACACAACTACAAACCCAAATAAATCGTGACACTAGCATAAATTGAGATAGATAGACTTAGAACCCAAAGCACACCGTCCCATGGATCGACCTCGACTTACCGCTAACTAGTAGTTTGTTGAGTATTATAAATGTGTTTGATTGGATGAGTGACGACATCGTCCGGATCAGTGATGCTTCGGAGTATGAGAATATTTTATATAATGTTGACAGTTGGAGGATGATGTTATGAGTCTGAGTAAACTTCGAGGACGAAGTTCCTTTTAAGGGTGGTAGAATGTAACATTCCGTTTGATGTCTAGGAGTGTCTTGATTTTGGATTTGATAGTGGATGATATTATGGAGCTAGCAGTGTTAGTGGATGGTGGTTGGTTATGTATGAAGTTGGTGTCGTGAGAGATATATATGTGGTGGATACGATATCGTGAGCCATGTTAAGGAAGTAAACATAGTTGGTGGAGTGGGTGTTAAGAGTTCATGTTTTATGTTTGGTCGAGTTTTTGAGTTCTTAGTTATGTTGTTGTGTCTTGGTCGAGTTAGTATGGTTGTTTTTAGAGTATGGGTTGAACTCGGGGGACGAAGTTCTTTTTAGGAGGGAAGACCGTAATACTCCGTATTTATAAGTCTTGGGGTACTCTATCGAGTAGGCCTTACTCTGTCGAGTAAGGGTAAGTTGCGAAATAAAATAGTTTTCGACTGTTGGGTACTCGATCGAGTAGTCTGGGGTACTCGATCGAGTAAGGGGGTACTCGATCGAGTACCTTGGGTACTCGATCGAGTGTCCGGTTTTACGGGGAATTTTCTCAGGTTTTGTTAATTATGCGATTAAGGTATTTAAGTTTCGTCGTCATTGTTTTAAATCACTTTTACAAAACCTAAATCCCTGTTTAAGAGAGAAAGCAACCAGTTCATCTTCCTAATCGCATTCTTAGCAATTCCCGGAGTTCGGACGGTCGGTTCTTGTCGTTATTCGTATCGTTGAGTTCCCTGCGTCGAGGGTAAGATCTATGTACCCTTTTTATTGTCTTTCCTTGATTTGGTTAAACCCTAATTTAGAGATTGGGGGTTTTTGTGTGTAGTATGTGATGTGTAGCCTCTATGTGTTATATGATAGGAGGAGGGTTCGTAGAAGAGGCGTTTTGATCATTTGTTGATACCGTCTCGATTGTTGTGCTTTCGGTAGGATTTCCTACTCGTATTAGTCCCATAATGGGATGATTGTTGATGTGTGAGATTGATTGTTTGATATAGTAATTGTATTGTGACGACTGTGATTGTGATTGTACATTGTTGATAGATTGCACGGTTGTTGATGTTGTGATTGTGATTGGTTGTCTATGGTTCTCGAGATGCGTTCTCGGTTGAGTGGAGTCACTTGCGGGAGTGGCTTCACGCCCTAGTTTCGCCTTCGTGGAACCCGCCACGGAAGGGGATGTGCACATTAATGGGACGGGGTTATCGCTCGGTATGATGAGCGGGGATTTGGTGGGTATGGTGCGGTCCCCACTGGCGTGGCGGGTCCGGTGGACGATCGGTGATTGAGATTGTTGGAATTGGTGTGGTTGTGTGTGTGATTAAGTCATCTGTTTATCTTATTGATGATGTATATTGAGTTGTGTGATTAGTGTTGACCCCGTTTAAATGTTTTAAAAACTGTGGTGATCCATTCGGGGGTGGTGAGCAGCGATTTGCTTAGCGGTATATCTTGATACGCGTGGGATCTAGTGGGGATGGAGTCATCACATGTCGAGTCTTTAGTCTTCCTTTGTGTTTGTTAGAACAGTTCCTTTCATTGGTTTATAGATTGAGAACGATTTGTATTTTGCTTACAGTTGGTTTTGTTATGTAATCACTTAAACTTAT
>NW_027413707.1:0-12900 GCF_048544455.1 Silene latifolia
CCTTAATCAAAGTAAACCTAAACTACTACTAACAAAATAGCTAGCGGTAAGTCAGGGTCGAATCCACGGGGAGGCGGTGATTATCTAGTTTGTTTATATTTAATTCCGTCTTAAGGTAACCAATTTTGGGGGTTTGATTGTTTGTATGCTAATCAACTAATTGCAAGTAAATAAAAGATGAATAACAATAATATTAAAAGGTCTAGGGATCGGGTTCACTAGGTCGTCGTCAGAGGGTAGAATTTAATTCATTGATTGAGCAATGTATATTGTTGAAAGTCATATGATCGGTCGATTCAATATTTCTTTTAGATCTAATTTAACATGCGGTCGCTATCATTAAATTATCTCTATTCAATTATCGTGGCCTATACTAGTCTTAACCCGATCGGTGATAATCCTAGTTTATGCAAGACTAATTAATCAATTCTGATCAGTAATTAACTAATTGGAAGTAATACGATAATCAAACAACAATTAAGAGCAATTTAACAATCAATTCATAATAATCCCTTTTCTAACAACCTAGATCCCCTTTCACCCTAGATAAGAGATTTAGCTACGCATAATAGAAAGAAGAACAACAATAACATTAATAAGAAACATGATTGCAAGCATAAAAGATGAACAATGAAATAAATGACTAATAATAAAGGAAAGATTAAGAACAATACCGTAAATAGCTAGATCCGGAAGTAAGAACAATAAATAAACTAAACTAAGTATTTTAGAGAGTTTTCTAAGGTAGCTATATTAAGCCTACTGAAAATAAAGCATAAAATAACCTAGGGTACGAGTTTTGGTATTTATAGCAATACATAACCGACTTAAGGAAAGTTGCGGGAATTATAAAACTGGAAGGTTCCTCGATCGAGTCGAGAGTGACTCGATCGAGGCACCAAAGTTCAGGAACACCCAACTCTCGACATTGCGAAATTTAGTTGATTAGGTTGGTTCCTCGATCGAGTCGCGAGTGACTCGATCGAGCATGAAGTTCCTCGATCGAGCCAAGGTTGACTCGATCGAGCGCAATTTCCTGCCGGCGACTTTGAACTTCAAACGGACGCCATTTCTTCGTTACTTGTCAGAAACAAGCGATTTTTGCGGCGTTGGAAAGCTAAGAAGATAAGATTTCATCTCCAATTGGAATTACTTGAAAATATGTTGTAGAACTAGAGATATGGCTCTTCAAAGTAGGCACTTGTAATAAGAAGCTCTTTTCTTCGTGTTTTCTTCTTAACTTCTCTTCCTTCATTCTTATGGATTCTCGTGCCATGCTTCGTGTATCCCTTCATGCTCACTCCGCGATGCTCATTTCATTCCTTTGCTCCTCAAATGCATCATTCCTGCATTAAACATCAAGAGGCGGAAGTATCAACATTCTAACATAAAAGGCATGTAAATGATATAAACTAGCACGAAAACCGTATCAAAAGTAATTAAGGGGAGGCATAAATATGTATATAATTATGACTCATCAACTAGGTTGAGATCGACAAGGGTTTTGTGAAGTGCTAGGTTTCTTAGAGTAGTGAAAGGCCATGTCATAGAACCAACGAAATTTATTGTTTCTTTCTTAGTTAGGTTCATTAGTGGGGGTTTCCTTGTCCTCGTCAACTGTGTCAACAGGTTTAACATGTTCGGCATTTTTTCTTAAATCATGAGCCTTTTTGACACAATTGATTTGGATGTGACCCGTATGACCACAGTAATTGCAAATCAAGTATTCAGGAAGATCATCATACTTCCTTTTTCTAAAATCAAAATCCGAAGGTGTTGATTTGCATTTAGAGTGATCTCTACGGCTGTAGCACTCATGTCCTAACCCCATCTTCATATTATTATCAGATTGTTCGGTTAGGAAGTTTAGGACTTTTGTGCTACCTTCCCACTTGTCATGGACCTTTCTAGCGTGTAGAAGAAGGTCTTTTAGGGTTTTAATTTCCTCTTGACATTTCGTGTGATCTACATCATTGTCCTGTTTAAAGTTATCACGAAAATCTTGGAATCGTTTGTTAAGAATAAACACAACATCGGTGTGTTGTTTCTTAACATTGATCATATCAGTCTTAGATTCCTTCAATTGCCTTAAAAGAGAATCTATCTCTTTCTTTTGGTCTAAGATCACTGCTTCATTAGATGTGACCTTAGTTTCCAAAAGTTCTTTGACTTTTCTAAGTTCTAAAGTTATAGCTTCATTAGCTATAACTTTGGCTTGAAGGTGTTTGATGTTAAGCTTTAGGTCGGAAGTTATAGCTTCATTAGCTATAACTTTGGACTCTAATTCCTTCTTTTCAGCCATAGTAGAATCTAATGTTGTAGCTTTCTCAGCTATAACTTTAGATTTCAACTTCTTAGCTTTAGTCTTGAGAGTATGATTCTCTTCCGCGATTTCGAGAATATGTTCCTTTAGATCTTTCAATTCCAAATCCTGTTCGTGACACTTATCAATTAAAGCATTTTTAGACAATTTCCTAACATGTTTTTTAAGCTCAAGATAACTTACCTCTTCATCATCATCCTCGTCTGATTCTCCAAGAAAGCAATAGTTTGAGTGAGAAATTGTGCCCTCATCGTCACTGTCGGAGATTAGGTCAAGACTAACACTGCTGAGACAAAGGTTTGCTACTTCGTCGTCTTGATTCTCGTCATCTTCTCGAGTCAAGGTCTCCCCAACACGAAGCCATCATAACTTGCTTGAATTCTCTCTTTGTCTTCTCACGTTTCGTCTTGTCCTTTATCTTCTCCCATGTTGGACAATCCTTGATCATATGACCAGATTCTCCACACTTGAAGCAACCTCTATTTGCGAAAGACGACTTTGAGTCATTAACCTTTTTGTTGAATGATTTGTTGTTATTGTTGTTATAGGATGATTTTGTTTGTTTATTTCGAAATATCTTATTTTTAAAACGTCGTGCAAACAAGACAGTTTCATCCTCTAGTTCAGAGTCAACTTCTTCGCTCTTTAAGGCCATACTCTTATTATGACTTGGTTCAGCGTCATCTTTATTAAGAGGAATTTCATGGGCCATGAGAGCACCAATGAGTTCTTGATAGGATAGGGTTTCAAGATCTCGTGATTCCTCCATTGCAGTGACCTTAGCACGCCACTTCTTAGTAAGGCTCCTAAGAACCTTTCTAGCAATGTCCTCGGTACAGAATTTCCTACCTAGGTTTTTTAATTCATTTATGATACTTGAAAACCTTGCGGACATACTGTCTAAGGACTCATTAGGCTCCATAATGAATAGCTCATATTTTTGCATAAGCAAGTCTATTCGGTGCTTCCTAACAATGGAAGTACCCTCATAAGCTAATTCAAGCCTATCCCATATCTCCTTGGCCGTGGAACATGAAGAGAACCGATCAAACTCAGTAGAAGTCATTCGTTTTCGAGGAAGACTTATTGCTTTGGAGTTCTTTTCGGCCTTCTTGTAGTCGGCCTCGACATAGTCCTCTTCTTTCTTTTCATAGGTAGTGCCTTCCTCGGATGCCACAAGAATTTTGTGCGGTCCGTTTTGAATAATCCTCCAGCACTCCCAATCGTGTCCTTTCACATAGTGAGTCATCATGTTTTTCCACAATCCATAATTCTTCCCATCAAATACGGGACACTTGAGATATTTGGAATCCATTTATCACGTGATAGGCAGCGGAATATAAAATGATAAGATAAATGAAAAACAAGATAGATCAGCCTCTTTGCGGTTAGGCAATCAAGAGCATGAGGCTCTGATACCAATTGAAGAGTCTATTGATCCAAAATACTCAAGAGGGGGGGGGGGGGTGAATTGAGGATTTAAAACTTTTTTAAAGCTTTTTCGATTGTGCGTATGTAATTGATTATTTAAAGTTTATTGGTTAAACTTTAACTAATCAACTAACGAAAGTAAACGAAATAAACGAAGCAAGCGAAAGAAGGAGAGACAGACAGATTTTTGAAGTGGTTCAGTTTCACAAGTCGAAACCTACGTCCACTATTCTCGATTAATAAATTTAGTACCTTTGTACGGATTACAAATTTACTAACCCAACTCGTACAACTTGTTGGGAAATGTGTCCTCAACAATAGTGCGATCACATGATTTAAATATCATTATTAAATCTCATTACAAGAATACGGAAGGGATGATACATTACATATATATAGTCAACTGATCCACACATATCGGTAATGATTGGCTGGCTAGAGTTTGACATTACTGTCGTGCGGCGGTGGTGATGATTGATCCCTCGAGGTCACACCTAAAGGACGATTCCCTTAATTGAAAAGGTTAATTAATTGTATACCGATACAGATTAATTAATTCCTTAAAATTGAACAAATTATCATAAGAGAGAAAATGACATCTTATTATAATGTGATTAAATGAGATTTTATTTAGTAATTTAAGAAGTTATATTACTAAAATTAATCGGTGTTTGCGAAACGCGCGAGATGAGAATGATAGGTTAGTTATAATTACAAGATATTGTGAATTATACTAACTAGTAATTAAATGACCATTTTATGAGAAAGTAATTTTACATTACTAGTCAATTTGTTAAATATGATTTATTTAATTTATAAATGATATTTAATTTGTTAAATATGCATTTTAAATTAAAACATGACATAAGACATGTCACATGTCACATGACATACAATTGTACAATTGACAAAAATAAAATGGACTCCATATTACAAACATAGAAACCGAAATTTGGTGGACAAGGCTTTAGATTTTTGTCTTGTTCATTTGTCTTATTCTTTTGTCTAAAGACACTTGATAGTGACTTGACCATGCAAAAGCCTTACACCTACTTGTCTTGTGAAGACAAAAAGCAAAATAATTATGGTCTATGCAAGCCCTAGGCCACCGGTTTTTGTGTGGGATTATAGAGAATTTTTATTCTCTTAATTCACACATCTTTCATTCACACATAACATGCAATATGTTCATGTATATTCTCTCTTCTCTCTCCTTAATATTCATTAAAAGATGAGCATTAGATTAAATTTGTTCATATAAATTACTAAGATTACTAGAAGTAGTATATGAGTATTAGTAATAGATTTTAAGGTAAACTACAATACAAACATCTAGTACATGTTTATTTGTGGGATTAAGGGATTGTCTTGGGTGCTACTAATTGGAGAATCTCTACTTTGGGATTTTTGTATGTTCATCCATTATTGGAAAGCTCAAGAACTAACAAGAAGGAGATCTTGTTGGTGCCCAATATGACCGAATTCATATGGTGAGAAAATGTTTTCTTATCTTCTTTTGTTTTAGTTTGCATGCATAAAATCCACATTTAATTTTATGACAAATTAATTTCGACATATATGAGTATGTTAGTATGTATATGAATCTACATTTCCTTCAATTGGTATCAGAGCCACGGTTGTTTGCATGCAAATCGGTTAAAAGTTTTTCCGAGTTATAAGAATAACAAATAAAACTTGTAAAATTTGTGTTATTATGAGATATCACGAAATTAATTAATGCATGTTAATATTTCTGGTCCTAAAATGTTTTAGGATATTTTGGTTAATTTTTCGGATTTTTATTGTTCATAATTTACAATAATGGCATTTAAATGTGATTTTATGAGTAAAAATGTCATTTTTGGTCTAAAATTAGCTATACTTCGAATTTTCCATTGATTTTTGGATATGTTGTCACATATATTATTTTGAGATAACCTGTAAATTTTCATAATTTTTGGACTTGTTATGCTCGAAAAATGAATTTTTCATTATTAAATTCGGATTTAAGTGAAAAATAGGTTAATATGAGTTAAATTTCGAATCTGGTCATAGAAAATTAATATGTTGTCACATGCAATTTTACAAGATGTGTTTAAAATAATTGGCTATAAAGAAGTCTTTTTGCATGATTTATGAATTTTTGAAGAAAAATAGCATAAATAGTGACATTATTAGTGGAAAATTAATAAAAACATAATCTATGACTTAGGAAAAACGTCTAATGTTGCATTTTATTATATTTTTCAGATCTAAAATTGAAAAGTTAATGAAAATAATTTTTCCATGTTTTTATGATTATTTTATTAAAAATCGATAAACCGCAACATTGTTTTTCCGGTAAATTTTCGAAATTTTTTAACCTAAGATTTTGAACATTATGAGTGTCATGGAATTTTTTCCAGAATGTTCATGAATTTAAATTTCAAATTTTGAATTTATTTGAAATTTTGTGATTTATTTGAAGTTTAATGGCTTATTTTTGTATTTTTGGTCCATTTATGAACAATTTTGTATATATGGGTTAATTATGGTCAAATTATTAGTGAAGACTATATTTTGAGTCCTAAGAGGTTAGGGTAATTAACTTATGCATAAATATGAGTTTATGCATTTTTGTGATTATAAAATGTTGAAATCCGTCAAAAACCGAGTAATATACGATATTGGCTAATTAAAGGCGATTTAGCATAAAAATTGAGCATGTTCATACATATTATAATGCTGCATTTTTCTTTATGATTGTCATAATTTTAATTTATGTAATTTTGAATTATGTAATTTTACTTAGTATGGCCTTAGATTTTAATTGGTATTTCTCGAAATGTATGGGAATATCGATTCGGTTGTAATTTTTATTGTGATCTCGTATCACCGTTTTGTAATTTAATAGATTTATTTTATTTTAGTTACAAATGTATAATAGGAAATTATGTAATTTATTATGTAATTTTATTCATTCTGGAGTTCCCAAAGACGGATTTCTTCAAGAATGGCGATACATAAAGACGGTGTTACCTCGAGATGCGTGAAACAACCGAAGTTCAAGGGACCAATGGAGTTGGTTTCCGAATATGTAATAGATAAATAGTTTTCTATTTTAGGAAAGGCCATACTAGGATTTATTTATCTTTATGCTTGCATTTTATTTTATGTCACATGCATCGCTAAATCGCCATAACCAAAACATGCATTTTTTATCTTATCGAGTTTATCGACCGTGTCAATTCAAATTATCGTAGTTCACCGCTTTAGTTCACTTAAAACGTGATAGATAATAAATTGACATGACCTCTCGCTAAAACAATTAATTGAGACATAGCCTTACCAAATAGTAGAAACCATGAAAACCTATTTTGCGAGGGAGTGCACTCGGCTACCCCGAGGTACAAACCTTGTTACGTAGGGGAAGTGGGTGATGAATGTTAATCCACCGAATTCATGTTGATAAGGGATGTATCGGCTACCCCGTGCCCAAGTTGATGTGGGTTTGGATAATGGACACATTTATTCGAAATTTGGATTGAACTCAACAAAAGTAATTGATAAGGGTTGCATCGGCTACCCCGTGCCCTTGTTGATGTGTTTTGGGCTATAGATAAACATTAGAGTAATTTTATCGACCAAGAGTTCTAAAAGTAGAATCGATTAAAAGGTTAATCCACCGAGTTATATTAATGAAGGTTGCATCGGCTACCCCGTGCCTAAGTTGATATGAATTTGGGTCTTGGAATCATTTATCATAGTTGGGTAGAGGTCACTATGTAAATGCTATACTTGTTTACAAGTATTTATAAAACGATGAATGTTAAGTTTTCCATTATTCCGTTATAATATTGTTCTATTTCTTTACCACAATTCATATACGATATCATTTCGGTTTTTGACACAAATCTCCATTAAAACATCGTAACTAAAGACAAAATTTGAATTTTTTCTTCTAAAAACCTCGTTTTATCCATTGGAAGGATCTCTTGTAGAGAGTATAGATAAAAGTTATTCGTTATCAAACAGGTTTTTGATTCTTGACTAACACATCTACTTACAATGGATTGTTTTTCATATACTTAAATGAATTAAGTACCTTGAAAAGATAAAATTGTTTTGGTGATTAGATTTTGTAATTCGTAATTGACCAAAATAACGCAACCACTTCGATGAAAGTTTTAAGACTAAAACGAACAAATGAAGAGTAATCTTCATGAATTCAATTTTGCTTCTCAAAGCAAAGACTCATTGAATTAAGTGGGAGCATTCTCTTAAACCGTTAAGATGAGGACGAGGTTCAAGAAGTAAGGATTATGATGGAATTGATACAAGGTAATATTAAAGGTAAAGTTGTTGAGAATGACGATACTAAACCTATCAATCCCGACCGATAAAGTTTCCATTGTCTTAAAATGTTGGACACGAGAAAGGAAACTACCCCAAATTATTGAAGAATCAACAAGTTAGTTGTGGGACATCTAATGGGATCTTCTTCTTTAAATGTTTATATGATTGACATAAATTTTGCTAGTACTACTTCGTCAATATTAGAAACCGGTGGTGGTTTTCATCATTATGTTTGATACATGGGATGATAAGAATATGACGACTAGCAACAACAATATCGAGAGATAGAGTAATTGTGTACTAAATCTAGTTTTCGGGTTTGGAGTTGTACTTAATTGTGACTATTAAGTACATAAACTCTAAATAAGAATACAAACTTGTTAAGATACAAAAGAGGTTTCACTTTGTGACCCTATACACCACGATTTGATATATGGCTAGCCCATTATCAAGGTGATTATATTCTAAACCAAACTAGAATGATATATCATGAAGATGATGCAAGACTCAAATTGGTAACCCAAGATTAAACCTTAAATTTTGGAATGATGAACGCAAAGAGTTATCAAGTACTCTTGAAACCATTAGATTGTTAATGGTATATGCGTATCTTGTATTCAAAGCAAGATGTCTCGTGCCTTTTGGTTGAAAAGGAGATCGAGGTTTTAAATCATTGATCCAAAATAGATTGATCATTTTCTTTTACCAACGATTTAGGTTGACGCTAATGTGTTCACTTAATAAGGTAAATAGAGAAATCTTTGAAGAATTTCAAAGAATTCAAGGAATCACGATTTAAGTCGTGATGGGATTATCAAAGTGAAGACTTTGATATAAGCCAAAGGAAATGTGATATAGTATCACAAGTTAATCTCTCTTAGCACGCATTATGGAATAATGTGTGGTTAGCTAAGAAATCAAACGCTATTCGATATGGTTTGGATTTCAATCAAGTTACTTTGAGTTACTTGATCATTTTGGGGATTTTTGTCTAAATTATTTTTCCACTAAATCGAATCATATGAGATATGAAATGGTAAAGGTACCATGTTTGTAAGTTTTTCACAAGAAACAAATGCTCATTTTTCCCTTACAATTATCACGAGCACGACGGGTTTGCGGCTCATGAAGTTGTCTTTCTAAAATACAGGTTTATTTCTAGAAGACTGAGTGGGAGAAATTATTCAAGAGCCACAAAGAATGTTATGTCGCAAGAAACCGGTCTTTCTTGGCTACATGAGACGTTTTGTGTAAGACGTTGTTTCTTCAAAACCTAGGAGGTTAAATTCGTCACTTGTTAAAAATGATGAATTCATGCTACTTTTAAGAAAGTAAAGAGCTTATAACTTACAAAAGAAATTGTTTGATTCAAGTTGATTACTTCTAGAAAGTAATGAACATATGACTTACATAAGAGTGTTTAAGTCACAACTCAATACAAGGCTTAGAGCCATGAAAATCCGAATCAAAAGGGCTTGATTAGTGACAAAGGGTTTTGCACTAATAAAGAGATATTTCAAAGCAAATTGGTTGCAAAGGGTTTTGCACTAATTGAAATGATTAAGTCTATTTGGATCTTCTTAGGGATTGTGTTTCATTATGAAGTTATGAAATACATAGCGAGTGAATCTAAAACCCACTTCTTCAATAGAAGAAATGTATTCAATACATGTCTTGAGTTTAGTAGATTCTTGCAACCCTAAGATAATGTGAGACTTGAGAGAGGGTCTTAAGTAGGACATCAATGAGTTAGAATCAACATTTTGATCATGTGACAAAACATTTCTCGATAAGTCGAGAAATTGTGTTTATACATGAAGTTTAGTGGGAGTTACGGAAGTTTTAATTAGTCCGATATGTGGATGACATATTGATCATTGAGAATGATTTAAGACTCTTGGAGTATTATAATACATCTTGAATATCCGGATTTATGAAGATAAATCCACATGATATTAGCGTCATTAAGAAGTCTTATGTTGATAAGATTCATGACTAGTTCAATTAAATTGAATATATTTGATTGATTTCATTTGCTTCCGCTGCCGAATCAATTAAAAAGAAATGATGTATAACACTTCATATGCTTTGAGTATGATGAATTGTTTTCAAAATCGAATTTAAGTAATCTTTACCAAGTAAGCTATAAAGATTACCCTTAAGTGCTTGCAGAAGCATTAAGGCTATGATGCAAAGTGTTTATGATGCAATATTGTGTAAGGGTGTTACACAAGTGACAATTGACAATTGAGATTGCGCATGGTTTCCGACAAAACCATAATCAAAACACATTAGGATGGTTAAGATACCATTGTGGCAATGTTTATTAAGAAGTAGATTTTCTAGAATCGTTCTAGGCAATAAAGAACAATGAGAGATATTTATAACGAAATTTAGTACACTCGCAATCATGAGATGTGCAAGAAGGATGAGTCCCGCACACTGTGAAAACAGTGGGAGCTATTCTTAGGCTAGAGGGCCTATGTCTTGATTGGATCTCGACACGTACTCAGAAAGTTTTGTAATGTAAATGTATACATTACAAAGGAAAACGCGTATGTAGTGAGGTTGAGTCATGTCATTTCAATTGAATTGAAATGAACAACTATGTACAAGATCAAATTAGATTATAGAACATGAAATAGTAATCAGGCATTGACTATTCATATGTGATAATCGCATTTGTCGTTCGAGTTTTACTTTAAAACTCTTTTATTATACTTTGTTACATCCAAACGGGTTGCAGAGACAATTGAACCCCGTTAAAGTGAACACGGATTAGCATTGTATTCGCCCATAGTCACTTGTATGAGGTGACGTCTCGAAGTGACTAGAGTGTGATGCGATTGATGGCAAGTTCAAGTGCCATAGAGTCATGTGAGATGACTAGTCGATCACATAGCATATTAGGAACACTTTGTCGGGCGATGACCGCTTATAGAGTTCGCAAATTTATAAAGCCTGGTCGTGGCGAGAGCTACTATAGTATTCTAATGAGTCAATTCTTTTGACTAAAGACTGTTCGCCTAAGATGGCACAGTTTCAGATTAACTTTGATTTGTGTTACTACGACCTTCGTAAATGGGGTCAAATGGGCATATTTTGGGTTATGATGGCTGTGGCTAGTCGAAGGGAATAAGTGCGATAGGAATTGTCCACCCCCTTGTCAGGGTTAAAACAATATCTCAGGGCCACTCGAGGAGTAATGAACTGAAATGCGTGGCCACGCTCGGAAGGTATCCATGGTGGATAAATTCGGTCAATCGATTATTCTCCGGATCAAGGAAACCACTCTCGATATGATCACTTGCAAGTACGACCCGAAAGACACCTTACATTGAGTGGGAGATAGTAATAGGACAAGAGAATTGGTGACGACACTTGTCGAGGACAAGTGGGAGATTGTTGGGAAATGTGTCCTCAACAATAGTGCGATCACATGATTTAAATATCATTATTAAATCTCATTACAAGAATACGGAAGGGATGATACATTACATATATATAGTCAACTGATCCACACATATCGGTAATGATTGGTTGGCTAGAGTTTGACATTACTGCTGTGCGACGGTGGTGATCAATTGATCCCTTGAGGTCACACCTAAAGGACGATTCCCTTAATTGAAAAGGTTAATTAATTGTATACCGTCTGATTAATTAATTCCTTAAAAATTGAACAAATTATCATAAGAGAGAAAATGACATCTTATTATAATGTGATTAAATGAGATTTTATTTAGTAATTTAAGAAGTTATATTACTAAAATTAATCGGTGTTTGCGAAACGCGCGAGATGAGAATGATAGGTTAGTTATAATTACAAGATATTGTGAATTATACTAACTAGTAATTAAATGACCATTTTATGAGAAAGTAATTTTACATTACTAGTCAATTTGTTAAATATGATTTATTTAATTTATAAATGATATTTAATTTGTTAAATATGCATTTTAAATTAAAACATGACATAAGACATGTCACATGTCACATGACATACAATTGTACAATTGACAAAAATAAAATGGACTCCATATTACAAACATAGAAACCGAAATTTGGTGGACAAGGCTTTAGATTTTTGTCTTGTTCATTTGTCTTATTCTTTTGTCTAAAGACACTTGATAGTGACTTGACCATGCAAAAGCCTTACACCTACTTGTCTTGTGAAGACAAAAAGCAAAATAATTATGGTCTATGCAAGCCCTAGGCCACCGGTTTTTGTGTGGGATTATAGAGAATTTTTATTCTCTTAATTCACACATCTTTCATTCACACATAACATGCAATATGTTCATGTATATTCTCTCTTCTCTCTCCTTAATATTCATTAAAAGATGAGCATTAGATTAAATTTGTTCATATAAATTACTAAGATTACTAGAAGTAGTATATGAGTATTAGTAATAGATTTTAAGGTAAACTACAATACAAACATCTAGTACATGTTTATTTGTGGGATTAAGGGATTGTCTTGGGTGCTACTAATTGGAGAATCTCTACTTTGGGATTTTTGTATGTTCATCCATTATTGGAAAGCTCAAGAACTAACAAGAAGGAGATCTTGTTGGTGCCCAATATGACCGAATTCATATGGTGAGAAAATGTTTTCTTATCTTCTTTTGTTTTAGTTTGCATGCATAAAATCCACATTTAATTTTATGACAAATTAATTTCGACATATATGAGTATGTTAGTATGTATATGAATCTACATTTCCTTCACAACTAACTCTAGCTGTAACTCAATGAGTACCGTTAAATACTCGAGTGACTAACTTACGCTAATAAGAAAGCACTAATGATTCT
>NW_027413708.1:0-12703 GCF_048544455.1 Silene latifolia
TTTTATCTTATGTTGAACTATACGTAGATGTTATTGTATCTAATGACATGATTTGGTGATTGTAGTGTATTATGTATGTACTTTGACATGATTAAACGAATATGTTATGACGGAAGTCAAGGGAATAGAAATGCCTACCTTGCATTATGTAGCCTTGTATTAGTTGGGATAATGGGTAAAACGTAGTAATAACGTAATGACTAATTTACGTGATGATATGAGCGGTTGGTATTTGCTAGAAAACTTCGGGACGAAGTTTTCTTTAGGGGAGTATAGGGTGTTATTTCTGCTATTTTACAATTTCGTTAACAAATGACTTTATATCTCCTAATATCTTTTATGGATTAATATTTTCTTATGTAGATTATTTAAGTTGGGTGTTGATATACTACATGGTTTGATCTTGCTACTTCTATACATTTGTTTAAGTCGGTACATTTATTTAAGTTGCATTCTCAGATTAAATGTATTATTTTGTATAAAGATAGTGGCTATATTGGCGTAACTTTAGCTTGCGGTATGGTGAGGGTTATAGTGGTGTGGTTGTGTGGGAGTAATCTTGTTTAGTTGTACTTAATTTGTATTCTTGTTTGTAATCTTGTTTGCTTTTCGTTGGTTCTTAACGTGGTTCTTGCAACGTTTTCTTTGTGGTAGTATGATTGGCTTAGTTGTTCAGATATGAGTTCGGTTACGAGGACGTACCCTTGTTTTTACGGAGGTAGAATAAAACAATTATGTTTTCATCTATGTTTGTGGATTTTATGTTGTGTTTAAGTAAGCATAGTGTGTGTGTAATAATATGTTTAAGTTGTTGTGTTATTTGTTGTGTTCTTTCGGTACAGGCGTGAACTTCGAGACGAAGCTGATTTTAAGGAGGGAAGATTATAATACTCCCTATTTTAGTTGGAGTACTCGGTCGAGTACTTGTTTGGTACTCGGTCAAGTGTGTGTCACTCGGCCGAGTGCACTTGACTGAGTAAACCGGTTCAGCGGGTTTGACGGTTTCTATTCTATTTTGATCAATGGTTTTGTTAATAACGCTTAAGTCATTTCTAATTTCATTCAGCATATCTAATTAAAGTCATTTCTAAACCTAGAGAGAGGGAGAGAAATAAGAGATTGGCTAGCCTTTCAATTGATTGGAGATTTCTCCTCTATTTCAACCTAATTCGATTCCCCTGATTGTAAGTCGATTTCATTCAATTGTTTATGCTATTTTAAAGTCTTTTTCTTCAAAAAGTTTGAAAATAGAGTCTTGTTTCTTTGAAGTTTAGTTTATGCATATCAAATTTCGTAGCCTAATTCCTTATGGTTTGTTTTAGGTGATTTATTAATGAACCTATCGCTGAAAAGTCCGCGAATCTGATTTGGTTATGCAAAATGGTTTGAAACCCTAATTTATATGTCTATTAAGTTTTGGGTCTTATTCATACATCATCTTTGTAGAGTTTAGATAATAATAGGATTTGGAATTACCGAAAATTGATGTTTTAAATGCATTTTATAAATCGATACTTTTTATGCGACAGATTATGTCAGCTTTTGGAAATCAGTTTGAAAACCCTTGATAAGTTTGCAATTTGAGAAACTTCCGTTAGATAAGAGTTGTAGATAAGACTCATGGCGTTCCAATCCAATTGGCCTTGAATCGATTGGATTTTTCTAGAATTAGTTATGCATTTTATACCGAGTCTGGCATGTGCTGAAAAATCAGGAAAAGTCGAGTTTGTTCTTTAAGTTTATATTCTTATTAAGTTATGATGAGTCTAGGTTATATGCATGGTTAATTGATTGATTATGTGTTAATTATACATAATTATGTTACGTAGGTGATGGATATATGAAGGGTCATAATTGATTGCTTGTAATCGGAGTATTGCTAAAAGGTAGGGATTCCCTACTCAGTCGGTTGTATAATTGATTATAAGATGTGATTGTGATTGACTGTTGGTAATAAGATTATGATTATGGATTGTGATTACATTGTTTGTTGGATTGATTGTGGATTCATTTTCGGGAGATGGTTCCAACCCCATGTTCGCCCCTTGTGGCTCCCGTCACAAGGGGTGAGCACATTAATGACTTGGGTTCGATCGTTGTGATGAGCGGGGATTTGGTGGGCAAGGCCGCGGTCCCCCACTGGGCGGTGTGGGTTTCCCATTGCGGTGGGAACCTGGAAGGGCTACACACTTCGGTGTGTAGACGGTTACTGGTTACATTTTGTAACACCCCCTTCTTACCCGGCCAAGGTAATTGGGAGATTTTACCTTCTCGGTTTCCCAAGTCGGTTAATCGGAGTTACAATAAAGAAACATATATTAGAAATGATAAGTTTAGTGATTACAAACCATTAACTAATGAATAGAATACAACTCATGGTTACTATACTCATCTAACTAACTACACTCGTCTCGTGACTCATCAAGCTCGTCCTGTCTCCCGCGTACTATCAAAACAATCTGTACCTAACCTGCTCCCCCTATGACCAAAGGATATCATATGGATCAACACAGGCCACCCCAAAAGAGACAGGTGACAATTACACAGAAACACAAACGTCAGTTTCAATAAACAAATAAAGTGCGACACGACCCAAGTATGTGAATATGCAACATGACTACTAATATGAATATACCACTATCAAACAACCACCACCACGGTATCGGGACACGCCCAGATATACCGATAACCACACTGGTACCGAGACACGCCCAAACATACCGATAATCACAAACAGGTACCGGGACACGCCCAGACGTACCGGGTCTGGAAGCCAACCGGATCCACTGCCAAACGTCATGTCTCAACCACACGAGTCCCTCCGTAACTCAACCCATTAATGTGCACATCCCTCTTGGAGTGGGAAACTCCAAGAGGCGACTTACGCGTAAGACGGTCTCCCAACCGTCTTACGTCTCCAAAACAACAACAACAACAACATCATCATCAACAACAACAACAACAACAACAACAACAACAACAACAACAACAACAACAACAACAACAACAACAACAACAACAACAACAACAACAACAACAACAACAACAACAACAACAACAACAACAACAACAACAACAACAACAACAACAACAACAACAACAACAACAACAACAACAACAACAACATCAACAACAACAACAACATATATAATAACGACCAATGCATGAACCACAACCAACATATCATAATCATCCTCTTAGTGATGTAATTACCACTAAACATGTTATAATGCAAATGCCCTAATTATGTAAGACTAACTCCAACATCACATTATTGAAACCAAGTAGGATTAACCTAGCTTTTTGCAATCTCCTCAGGCTACTCGAATCCGGACCAAAACCGTCTCAAGGAGCCGTCTCATCCTATACAAATCACATAATAACTATCACAATACATCCTATACTAATATACACTACAAAACCCCTTATTATTACCCCTTAATTACCCATATTACATATATTAATCACTAATTAATTACCCATAACGAATTCCCCCAAAATTTAGAGTTTAAAAGACTAGAAAAGGGTAGATCTTTACTTACTAGATGAAGGAGATGAAGAGGAAGGTGGTAGATCTTCTAATCCAAGCTTAAATCCAAAGTAAAAAGTGTTTGTAAGGGTTTAGAGAGAAGGGAGAGGGTTTGGAGAGATAAGGAGGAACGTGGAAATGATTTTGGGGTTAGGGGAGAAAGGAGTTTAATCCCGTATTCTGAAATAGTGTCACTCGACCGAGTGCCGAGTCCACTCGGTCGAGTGGACTCACTCGGCCGAGTGTACCCTTCACTCGACCGAGTAGACCAACTCGATCCACTGCAACACTACTCGGTCTAGTCCAGGTCTAGCGTAAGGCTATTGCACCGTAAACAAAGGGGTTACTCATTAATTGGTAAGGACCCTCGGATGTGCACAAAATGGTAGAGTTTGCAAGAATTTCACCCTTTTTCAAATCCCTTAAAAACAACAAGAAAAAGAGGCAAAACAAGGTTCAAAAAACAGCACGAAAGCAATGATACAAACGGCCGTTGCAAGCTTGATAAATAAGGACAGCTCAAGTCGAGAAAACAACCTCAATTCACGCCCAAAACATGCTACTTTGGGGCTGTTTCACACGGTCCTTGGCTGTCCATTCTTGGGACTCTTATTTCCTTGTTTTTTTGGACATAAAAATGAAAGATATGGATGTGAAATTACTTCCCCAAGCAAGCACATGGTAAAAAAAGTTCACAAACTACCCCGTTAAAGAGTTAAACTACAGCCTAGAACAAGTGTTAACTCTCTAATTCGAGCGAGAGGATATGATTAAGGCCTAATCTACAGCCTAGCACAAGATTAGTCCTTAACCTACAAGATTAGGAGAGTTTAACCATAGCCTAGCACAGGTTAACCTCCCTTAATTGCACAACCAAGAAAGGCTAAGCCACTATTGGTTGGACAAGAGAGCCCTTAAGCATCCCTTAAGTTTGTGTTTGACACAACACCTTTTTTTTCATTCATAAAATCTAATTTATTACAAGGGATGTGAGCTCCTTATATAGAGACTCACAATGCATCTAGGCCATTCATCTAACATCCAATCCTAAGGCCCTAATTAAAAGAGAAACAAGACAAAATACAAAGTTAAAATAATGCAAAAAGGAGGACAAAATGGCAGCTCTTGTGGCAGCATTAAGCACGCCTGGCAGCAGCATTTGGAGGGTCTTGGCAGCTTGCAAAAGCTCTGCAATGGTCCTTTAATTGCTTGGCATTTTGCTTGTATGAAAGGGGTACCATTTGGTGTCATTTTCTCTTGTTAATTTCAATACAAGGGGCTTTAGGCAGCTTGTTATATGGCATTCCAGCAGCTCTCAAAATGACATTTAGCAAGCAACATTAGGACAACATGGCAGCAGCAATTTGGGACGTCCTTTGCACAAAAACGCGCCCTTGTTTCGCCAAAATGTTGGGAATGAAAAAACCACAGCCTAGCACAGGTTTAGGATCCTTTTGCTAACTAACCTAATCTAAGACACTACAGCCTAGCACAAGTGTCCTTAACAGGTATTAGGCCGTTCCTTCAAACCACAGTCTAAGCACAGGAATGAAGGATGGCTCCTTTGCACATCCATGACTACTTTCTTTTCCCAAGACCGTCTTGATTTAATAAAATACAAGAGCCGAAGCTCTGATACCACACTGGGGTGTCAAACCCCAGGCCTGACACAAAGACTAAGACTTTAGATTAGCCTGAATGTTCTGGTGTTTTCAAGATGCAATGAACTTTCAGAATTAGATTAAAAATATCAAATGGCCTGCTAAAATCCTGAAATTTGGTGACAAGCTAGTTAAATGAATAAACTAACTCTGATTAGAATTTCGAGAAATTTAAAGCACTCTAAGTATTTTTGGTGAACTAACTAAGATTGCCTGACAGAAGAAATCAGACAAATTGACACAGGAATGATGTTGAGACTGAACAAGGACCAAGGGATATAATTATAAACTCAATTCCGACAGAATACTCACAGGGAAATAAGGTAACAAATTGGACGATTTAACTTAAGAATTACCACAGTCTATGCACAGGTAACTCACAACTTAAATCAACAACAAAGGTCAAACAACCCAGAGTCAGTGCACAGGATTGAATAAACTTTACCACAGGTAATTGATCAACAACCACAGCCTAGCACAGGTTGCTACTAAGCCATACTATTAACTACAGACTAATCACAAGTTATAGAGATTTGAAATTGAGAGAAAACTCAGGTTTAATATTCATCAAAAGCTACCTGAATGCAGTTGAAGTAGAGGTCCTTATATAGGCCTCACTCTTAGAAATCTGTTACACGTTTAACCTAGAAATCTCATCCAAAGCCCTTAATTACCCATATTACATATACTAATCACTAATTAATTATCCATAATGAATTCCCCTAAAATTTAGAGTTTAAAAGACTATAAAAGGGTAGATCTTTACTTACTAGATGAAAGAGATGAAGAGGAAGGTGGTAGATCTTCTACTCCAAACTTAAATCCCAAGTAGAATGTGTTTGTCAGGGTTTAGAGAGAAGGGAGAGGGTTTGGAGAGATAAGGAGGAAGGTGGAAATGATTTTGGAGTTAGGGGAGAAAGGAGTTTAATCCCGTATTTTGAAAACAGTGTCACTCGACCGAGTGACGAGTCCACTCGGTCGAGTGGACTCACTTGGCCGAGTGTACCCTTCACTCGACCGAGTAGATCAACTCGATCCGCTGCAACACCACTCGGTCTAGTCCAGGTCTAGTGTAAGGCTATCCTTCCCTTCCGAGTGCTCTCTTATTGGTCTAAGGTCCTCTCATGCATCCCAAGGTCTAGGTACGGGTCCCTGTAACACCCCGGCCCAAACCTAGGGTTGGAAGCGGTTACTCACGGTAGCTCGCCAGGCTGTGTACATGGCCCATAAATCAACACGGGTCTTTCCAGCGCATTTTTGTCCTCACTCATGCGCATCCCGGAAACCTTCCCAGGAGGTCACCCATCCTAAGACTACTCTCAGCCAAGCACGCTTAACTTTGGAGTTCTTTCGCATGGATAACCAGAAAAAAAAGTGCACTTTGTTAATATGAGTAGTACTTCCAATCCCTTTAAACACTAGTCATATTTTAAGCCAATCAATGGACCTCTTCAAGGGGTTATCCCACCCGAATAACGTATTCGGTTCAGTGGATATTACAGTCCCACAAAGGCTAGGTATTACAATATTCCCTCCTTAAAAATGAACTTCGTCCTCAAAGTTCACCTCACCCTCACTTATCCTTAACAATTTCTTACGTCTCATTCGTGTCATGTCTAACTCCTAAATCTCTTACTCACGCATTCACTTGTCTCTCTCGTTAGTGTTTTACCGTACATGCTCTTTTGTGTTCTCATGTCCTTTCTTATTCCTAAACGTTACATTCACTCCCCCTAAAAAGAGAACTTCGTCCCGAAGTTCGCCACTCGATCTCTCGCGAGAAGGATTTTCTTATTCACTCGATCTAGGCTTATGAGTTCAAGTACAAGTCAAGCTTAACATTCATTCCTACTCTAATAGCTAAGGTCCAGTCGTATCGTGCATAGTTTGTGACTCTAGGTATACATGTATAATTCCTGACTCCGTACATAATAATCGTAACACGGTCGGGTACCTCGTCTACTGTGATTCACTTTCTTCCATATTCCTTATTCCCGACTAATCCATATTGTGCATAAACCACGTGATCATGCATGTATTATTATCTATCCTCGTATCATATCATCTCACTCTAGTAGCCGCAAGACTCGATCATGTATAAGACTCATAGAATTATCACTTATGCTTACCAATTACCGCATCATTATTATCCTTACTAAGCATGTTAGGTCTCATCCATCGACTAAACATATTTCATGTTACAACGTATAAAGCGGCATATAAAAATGTAAACAACTCATTCCAGTTTATTCGTTAAGGATTTCTACATTCATACAACTATTGGGAGGTCGGTAGGGTTATAAAACGAAAGTACTCAATCCATGTCGGTTCAAAACCATCAAAACAAGAACAAAACAGTCCACTCGGTCCAGTGGAGACTTACTCGGTCAAGTAGGGATGTCACTCAGCCGAGTGCGGGTTTTTACAAAAAGTTCCCAGTGTCTGTTTTCGGCTCACTCGATCGAGTAGACCCACTCGATCCGCTATAACACCACTCGGTCTAATCCAGGTCTAGTGTAAGGATATCCTTCCCTTCCGAGAGCTCTCTTATCGGTCTAAAGGTCATCTCACGCATCCCAAGGTCTAATTACGGGTCCCATAAAGGCCGGGTATTACACATTTGGAATTCGAGGATTCTTTGGTTACAGTTTGATTGCATTTTATCATTGTGAGTTCTTATTTTGGTTATGCAGTTGACTGACCCCATTTGTTGTTTTCAAAACTGTGGTGATCCATTCGGGGATGGTGAGTAGTTACCTTAGCAAATTTTGGATATTGATGTGGCTCGCGGGAGATGGACGAGTAGAGCCATCACATGTTTTGTAGTTCTAGCTTCCGCTGAGTTTAGATATTATCATTACTTTGGTTTTGTTGTATGACATTTGTATTTTTGAGACTTGTATTCTTTTTCTTTAAAGTTAATTATTAAACTTGTTTCATTATGGTAACTATGATACATACTTCCTCGGGAAACCGAGATGGTAATGCTCTCGTTTTCTAAGGTAGGCCTTGTTAAGGCACTTTGGTAGATGGGGGTGTTACAACATTAACAATCAAAACTGAGGCCATGAAATTGAGAGTGATGCAGGCGGGGCCTGTCTTCTTTGACAATAAACCTGTTGTTGTCAAGGAATGGACGACGGAGACTAAACTAATTAGAGAGGCAGTTGATTTAGTACCAATATGGATTAGATTTTATGGGCTTCCTTTGAAATTCTGGGGGAATTCTCTTAAGAAGATAGCTAATCTTGTTGGTTCTCCAATTAGATGTGATAGTAATACACAGTTGAAGACGTTCCTTGGCTATGCAAGAGTTATGGTCGAGGTAAAAGTTGGGGATGATTTGCCTGATGTGATTGAATTTATGGATGAGTTGGATAATAAACATAGGCAAATTGTCCATTATGGGTGGAAACCTACTATCTACACTGAATGCAAAGGTATGGGTCACTTATCTCATGATTGTAGGATGAAGGATAAGCAACAAAAGGGGCCAGTGCGTGGTAGGAAGACTTGGGTGCCTAAGAAAAGCAAGCCTCCGGTTCCAAAACCAGCTGTTGCAGCCCCAGTAGCTGTCTTTGAACCTGACCAGCCTTGTGTGGTGATTCCCAGGACTAGGGAGGGATTTAGTGATGGGATAGGTGCTCTTGTTACACTAATGCCCTTCTCTTTTCATCCTTCTTTCTCTCCGTCCAGGATCATTACCCAATTGACTAGGCAAGGAGGGATAAGTCTGAATAGCAGTAGGAGGACATTTCTGGAAGTTTTGGAGAGGTCTATCCATGTTAGAGAGGTGTCTGAAGGTGAAATGAATGGTGATTTACCTTTGTTAGAGAATGGGTAGCATTGGTTTTTGGAATGTCAAAGGGTTTAATAGTAGCAATAAGTAGACTGATGTTAGAAGGTTTCTGCACTTAAATAATGTAGGTTTATTTGGTATTTTAGAGACTAGGGTTAGAATAAACTCTATAAATAAGGTCCATAATGGATTGGGTAATAACTGATCTCTTGTTACAAATATCTGATGGTGGTAGAATTTGGCTTATTTGGGATGCCATGAATTATAATGTTGAGGTCCGTAGTTGTGAAGCACAGGTGATTAACATTAAGGTGACTTTTCTTCCTACTGGTGTTCATTGGTGGGTCTCTGTGGTATATGGCTTTAATAGAATTGCTAAAAGAATTTCTCTGTCGGAATCGCTTACCCATATGCATAGCATTGTAGATGGGCCATGGGTGGTAATGGGTGATTTTAATAATGTATTGGCAATGAATGTAAGAATTGGATCAGAGGTTACTTCTGCTGAGTTGAGGGGCTTTCAGAATTGCATAGCTACCTGTGGATTGATGGATATTCCTGCTCATGGGGCTTTTTTTACGTGGAACAACAAGCATGAGGTAGGGGATAAGGTTTATAGCAAAATAGACAGAGCTCTGGTGAATGATGATTGGCTCCTTCACTTTCCAGAATCTCACACAGTGTTTCATCCTGAGGGTCTCTTTGACCATTGTCCCTGTACTATTTCTCTTTGGCCCGAGGTTATACGAAGAGAGGTTGTTTCAAGTACTTCAATATGTGGGGGCTTGATCCTACTTTTGGAGATACTGTTAAAAATGTGTGGGATCAACAGATTGAGGGATTTACTATGTTTCAAATTGTTAAGAAACTGAAAATGCTCAAACAATCTCTGAAGGCTCTGAATGGTTCAAGTTTTGCTAATATTGAAACAGCTGCTAATGTGGCTTTAATCCATTTACATGATACCCAGAAGCAACTGAATTTGGATCCTTCCAATATCTTGTTACAACAAAATGAGAAACTAGCTGCTAATACTTTTAGAGAGTTGGATAAAGCTAGGATTAACTTCCTTAGTAAAAAAGTTAAGGTTCAATGGTGCAGTGAGGGGGATGAGAATACTAGGTACTTTCATAGTACTCTTAAAGCTAGGAGATTGCAGAATAGAATCCTTTGTATTCAGGATAGGCGTGGTGTGACTCAAAATACTAATGCAGGGATAGAGGAGGCCTTTGAGGAGTATTACAAAAATTTGATGGGTTCCAGTAAATTGGTGGGTGATGTACACTTCCCTGCTGTGAGGAAGGGGAAGACTGTTACTGGGTTGCAGGCTGCTGAGTTAGTCAAAGAGGTGTCTGACAGTGAAATACATGAAGCTTTGTTTTCTATTCCTCCTAACAAGTCCCCAGGACCTGATGGGTACACATCTCAGTTCTATAAAGATGCCTACAGTATTGTGGGTAAGGATATCATTAACGTTGTTAAGGAGTTTTTTTATAATGGCAAACTCCTGAGACAGGTTAATTCCACTACTCTGACTTTGATTCCTGAAAAGGATAGACCCATTAGTGTGGCTGATTTTAGACCCATTACCTGTTGCAATGTTCTTTATAAGATCATTTCTAAAGTAATCTGCAATAGGCTGGCCATTGTCCTGCCTGAGATCATTAGTGCTAATCAAAGTGCTTTCATTAAAGGTAGGGAGATAGTTGATAATATCTTAATTTGTTAGGATCTAGTGAGGTTATACAATAGGAAATCCTGTCCTCCTAGATGTATTATGAAGATAGATCTTAAAAAAGTCTATGACTCCATAGAGTGGCAATTCATTGAACAGATTTTGCTTGCTCTAAAGTTTCCCGATAAACTGGTTAAGTGGGTCATAATTTGTGTCTCTTCTCCCTGGTTTACTCTATCAATCAATGGGTCCAACTTTGGGTATTTTCAAGGGAAGAGAGGTATTAGACAGGGAGATCCCATGTCTCCTTTGTTGTTTACTATTTGTATGGAGTACTTGAGCAGAGTGATAAGTGTAGTGACTGAGAACTTGGACTTCAACTATCATCCTCTCTGCAGCACTTTGAAGCTAAGTCATCTGTGTTTTGCAGATGACCTTCTTATGTTTTGTAGGGGTGACAGGGGTTCTATTAAACTTCTGTTGAGAGCTTTTGCTACATTTTCCTTTGTCTCTGGGCTTGAAATGAACTGTTATAAATCTGATATCTATTTCAATGGCATGTGCCAAGGAGAGGTGGATTATGTGTTGAGGATATCCGGGTTCAAGGAAGGGCATTTCCCTTTTAAATACCTTTGTATCCCAATTTCTTATAAACATATGGCCATTGGAGATTGCACGAGACTTGTGGAGAAAGTTGTAAGTAAACTCAGAGGTTGGGGGGCAAAGAAACTCAGCTATACTGGGAGGCTAGTTTTGATACAAGCTGTTCTTACTCAACTTCATGTTTACTGGTCTAGAATTTTTGTGATTCCTGTCATAATCATTGATAGGATCACTACAATTTGTAGGAATTACCTGTGGTCTGGGAGTGAGCAGTATGGGAGGGCACCCTCTGTGGCATGGGAAACTTTGTGTACTGAGAAAAAGTTTGGGGGCCTTGGAATTGTGAATTGCAGGTTATGGAATCTTGCTTTAATTGGAAAGTTCACCTGGTGGTTGGCGAGTAAGAGTGACCACTTGTGGATAAAATGGGTAGACCATGTATATATGAAAGGTAGGGACTGATTTGATTATATTTCTTCTCTAAATTCAAGTTGGGCGTGGAGGAAAATCTGTCCAGTCAAGGATAAGTTCAAGCATAGCTACGTTAATAACCAGTGGTGTGATGGTAATGGTGAATATTCTGTGGCAGCTGGATACAAATGGTTGCAAGGACCTCGGACTAAAGTGCATTGGTTTCCTGTGGTTTGGAACAGGTTCAATGTCCCTAAACATTCTTTTATTTCCTGGCTATTTGCAAAAGAGAGATTGTTAACCAAGGATAAACTGTTGGCATTTGGTATTCCAAATGATGGGAAATGTGATTTATGTTCTAGCTATAATGAGGATCATAAGCACCTGTTCTGTCAATGTGCTTTCAGTATTAGGTGTTGGGATATCTTGAGGCAATGGCTCCAAATACCTCTACCCTTGCATGATATATTTGATTGGTTCATTACATGGAGATGTAGATCACTTCTTAAAAAACATATTGTTTTTGCAGCAATGGTGGCTGTGTTGTATCAGATTTGGCATTCGAGAAATATTAGCATAATTGACCTGTTGGTGAAATATCCTGCCCTGGTGATGAAGGAAGTGAAGAATGCTGTTCAGGCGCGTTTTCAGAGTAGGAAGTGGTCGTCTAAGTATCAGAATTCCTACATTTTTGAGGAAGTCTGATTTTTTGTTAGTTGAGAGTTCTGTATGCATATGTAGCGTTTAATCTCAAAAAATTGTCTTGTATTGGTGGTGATACCTTATATATATATATATATATATATATATATATATATATATATATATATATATATATATATATATATATATATATATATATATATATATATATATATATATATATATATATATATTCACATTCTACCAAAAAAACATTAACAATCAATATTTCTTAGTCGGGATATAATATTCCCAAAGGAGTGAGAGAAAAACCATGCAATGGGTTTCCAACGTCCAAAGAAACTTTTGTGACTTAGTTCTTT
>NW_027413709.1:0-12699 GCF_048544455.1 Silene latifolia
TAATCACCAAGCCCATTTAAAAATATGAAAAAAATGCATGGCAGGGTAGGGTAGGTTATTGCCAAGCATGCGCCATCCCAGCATGGTCCGTGCACCTAAACCGGACAACAATGACCCGATCCAAATGACCCGATCCATACCCGAATTGTCAACACCACACTATTTTAGTTGGCCAACTCCTAGGACCTAGTATTGACAAGGGAAACCAGACAAAGAAAAGCTATAAAACTTTAATAAATTATTGCTCCAGAGATGTGACTATAGGAATATAATCTTATGAAAAAGCAAGTAATTTCCAAAAGTTTGATTTGTCCTTTGATACCTAAAGTTGTTCACCTTAATTCAAGTAGTGAACTATACATTTCCTTCATTCTGCACTCTACTTATTTTCAACTTTTAGCAGGGAAAAATAAAGGTGATAAAGTGAAGAGTATAGTACCATTACTTTTTTGTTATATGTGCAGACTGCAGATGTGCTGCCTCCATGACTTATGACAGAAGAAGCTGATTTCAAACTATCACTTATGCTCGGCAACAAATTAAAGTGTAGTACTCCGTAGTCGATAACGAGTAAGGACTCGTCTTCACCAGTCGGCTCAGGAGAAGTGGCATTGAACTTTAATGTCCGGAATATAATTGGTACAATACTTATGCAAGTTGTTCCTACCAATTAATACTACTGTATATCAGTCTGTCATAATTATGTGAACACTGTATTTAACTTTTGATTATGGAAACGAAACCTAAGTAACACAAACATGTACAGTAATACAGTATAGTAAGAACTAAGAAGGGTCCGAGAGCTGGGTTCCGACAATGCAACGCGAAGTATCAATGATACCCTGGAGGAATTTAGGATCCACAACCATTCCGAATGAGAATAGGCTCATAACTCAAAGACCAAACAGACAGCATAAAAGAGTCTATAAACATGATGATATAGCTGATACACAGTTCCTAGACAAAACGAGTCTCATGCACAAGTATAGATGTTGATGTGGTGGCCTGAACTTTGAAGTTCTTGGCCTAGTAATCGTCGAGTTAAAAACTGACTACACATTTTCCATTTATGAACAAACTGGTGAATACTGCTGATTGTATAAATGGCATAGCAAAACAAGCTTTACAGGTAGACTCATATTGTACACATGTTACTGATTGCAGCAGGAAATAGCATCGCTCCAAAATCATGTAATTGTATAGCAATTGTACATTAATCATCTGGAAATATCCAATTCAATTATACTACTCTCCCAGTCTCCTTTATTCTCCTCACATATCTTTAATGAGATGTATCACCATGAAATAATCATTACACCAAAGCACTCGCGGATTTCATATTAAGGAACCAACAGTGAAAATAACACGCAATATCCAGACTCACTCGCCCCCTCGAACAAGTTCATCAAATCAGTTAATTCAGCTATCCGCACCCAAATACTGCAGATACGTTAGTCAGCAGAACTATGGAATATTGAGAAAATCTCAAACCCTTTAGAACTTGGGCTTTGATCGATCCAATTTCACTTGTTGACGTAACTAAAGCACCCGTTTGGACCTGACAATTTAGGAATTTTGCTAGCATTACAATGCGATAGTAAACCTTAACAGTTTATACTCCCTCCGTCTGAATCATTTGTTTACCTTCTTTTTATTCTTTGCGAAGGGTATTTTAATCGAAGGTAAGCAAATGATTGGTGAGGAGGGAGTAAATTATGGGTCCAAAGATGTGAGAATATAATCTTATGAAAACGCAAGTAACTTCCAAAAGGTTAATATGTCCTTTGATAGCCAATGTTGTTGGTCTGCAAGTGGTATACATTTCCTCACTTCATGCTGCACCAGTGGCGGAGCCATGTGTAGAGTTTGCGGTCCCGCTGCACTACTTAATCTCAATTCTGCTAAAGCAGGGAAAAATAAAGGTGATAGATACAGTCGTACAGAATAGCTACGTAATTTTCGTGTAAGATGTGCTACCATCATGATTCATGACTAATGACAAGAGACGCTAATTTCAAACTATCAGCTTTATGCTTTCTCCCATCTCGAATTCTAATAAAATATAAGGCTTGCCACCAATCTGAACGAGAATCAAGTTCATAATAATTCATAACATAACACAATGTTATACCGTAGCAATTTATTGGGTCCAAAACATGATGGTCATAGCTCAAGAGCCAAACATACAACATAAATTGGTCCAGAATCCATAAACATGGTGCTATACCTTAAACTCTAATCGATGATGCAAAGACCGTAAATAAACGAGTCACATACATAGACATACATGTCTAACATTTTCAAGGGTGCAAGATAATAAGAGCCGTTGCTTTACGCGCCCTCTCACAGGTAAGGTCTCCTTTTTCAATCGATCCAGAGGCAATTGGATTAACATACTCCGTAATCCCTATATTAGAAGCTAATTTTGAGGGCAACTAATAATATAATATGTGGGTATAATCAGAGAAAGAGTGTAAGTCTAAAATACTTCACATTATTCCAATCGATCCACAGGCAATTGGATGTGAGTCAAAGCCCAAATGAACTCTGTTTCTCATTTTGATTAATTATTATTTTTAATTAACACTTAAAAATAAATTAATTTTTTATTTTAGGGTTTGTTCCCACCCACTTCACTATCCACTTTCATTTTATGAGAGAGATATTATCTGTCTACAGATTTAAACTATTTGTGTTAAAAGAAATACAAATAGTTTCGAAAACATACTTCACATTTTTCATTGGATAATGATACGGCGCCACCCGGTGGCGTTCAATATCGGCGCCACCTTCTCTCGTGCACCCTTCATTATTGAGGTCCCCACTTAACATTAATGGGTACACCCATTATTATGGGGGAGTCACTTATCGTGTGAGAGAGGTGGCGCAGAGATAAAGCGCCACCGGTGCTTAATAATGGCCGGGTGACACTAACTCATTTTCCTTTTTCAATTAGTGTCGTCGACGTTTTGTAACGAATCGTTGACGTTTTCTTTAAAAAAAAGACGATCACTACCCTTGCTCACTCTCTCTCTCTCTACTCTATTTTCTCCCAATCCTTCCAAACAACAAACTTAAAAAAAAAAAAAAAAAAAAAGAAAAAATTCAAGACTTTGTTAATTGAACTAAATTCAAGACTTTGTTAAACGAATTAACTACTTAATAATCTTTGGAAATGTAATTTCTTTCATTTAATGTGGACGTTGAATCACTACTTGCCTAGTATGAAGTGAATTGTATTTTTTTTCGTATCAATGGATGTTGAATATAGTTGTCCGTAATGGACATGGACAATGAACTCAATGTTCCTAATGGTATGGAACGTTGAATGTAGTTGTCCGTAATGGACATGGACAATGAAAGTCAATGTCCCTAATGGTATGAGACGTTGAGACCTAACGTCTGGCTTGGGCAAAGACAATGAATATACCCGTCACATTGGTATGGAACGTTGATTATTATGGGTATCATCTCCGCTATCTGCCATCTGCATTAACGAGATTAAAACGTTACATAAATAAGTAAATAAAAAACAAAAAAACATATATAAATTAATCGATTAAATACATAATTAATGGCGAATTTGAAATTAACAAGTTCGGCCATGGGTCGAATGTTGAATTTCAATGTCTGTGGTAGGTTTAGACAATGAAACCCAACATCCATGGTCTGTTCAGACGTTGAGTTTCAACATCTCCTGTCCACCCAGACGTTGAGATTCATCATCTCATCCATGGCCGACATTGAAACTCAACATCCCCCTCCATACCCGATAATGAAACCCAACGTCCCTCACCCTAAATGACGACAATATTCATCATCCTCATCCTAAACGACAACAATGGCTTACGACAACAATTGAGAATGAATAGAATTACAAAGAATCAAGACAATACAAACATTACTAACCTAATTAAAATTTAATTATACAAACTAAATTTAAACTAATTCAAAGGAAAAACCCGACTTACTTGAGAATAAAGAAGTAAAACCGATTTGCGAAACGAGAATGATTGATGCAAGTGTGGCGGTAGTGGTGTTGGTGTTGCTGCAAGTATGGCGGCAGTGGTGTAGGTGGTGGTGCGGTGATGACAGGTAGGAGGGAGTTAGAGTGAAAGAGGGAGGGTAAGGGTATTTTTGTCTTTTTAAAAAAATGTCGACGATGTTTTGCAACCCGTTTCAAATATTGAGCAACTTGAAGACCTTTAAATTTGGGCTGTAACTGGTCCAATTTGGCTCACAATTAGGCCTATGAATAGAAGATTTTAAGCGGCCCCGTTAATTATCCGTATTACTAGCTTGTTGGGCTGTTGACACTGATGGATTTGGAATCTCAGGCTTGGGGGATGAGAAACGTAATAAAAGGACAATATTTGCTGTCAAATCTCAAAATGGGGCACAAATTCTCATTATAGACGGATACTATCCGTCTATACGTATAGACGGATACCATTTTTCCTCATAAAATACCCATTTGCCATAAAAGTGAAGACGCGTGAAGTCTTTACCTTGTCCCCCTACCCATTTTATTAAGTCTTACCCGCCGTCTGTCATTTTCCACCCGTCTAAACCAAGACCTATTAAAAATGGGGTTAGACTTTTGAGAAGCCTAGACTTTTCCACCGTGCCTCATTTTTAACACCGTAAATTGGTTGAGAATACTTCTATTAATTATTGTAAGTTAGGCCTCTTCTTTTAGATTTAAAGTCACTTAATTTAAATTTACTTTAGATCATATCGATTCGATTGATTTAATTGATTCATTATTTGATTCGATTCGATTGATTTTATAAGTTCAGTTCAATTCAATCCAGATCCTATAAGTTTAGTTTTTTTTCAGTTCAAATCCTATAAATTCAGTTCAGTTCAGATCAGATCAGTTTCAGTCCAAAATAACAGGGCCTTAAGACATTCTTGTTTGTGACGGTCACAAGCTTGTGACATTTTACAATCTGACACGGCTGACGCAACCCTATCAAAAATAAAACCAGTCGGTCTCTATAAAATGTAGTAGAGGCAGTCGGGTATCGAATCCACAGGGAGATGGGAAAATTTATGCCGACCTAAGTCTCTAAGTAACCGTTTCTTGGGGGTTTGATTGTTTTGATTCTATGTAATACTATGGTTTTCTGTGTCTTTGGGTACTCTATCGAGTGGGGCTTACTCTGTCGAGTAAGTATGTTTTTACGCAAAACAGTAGCTAACCTGATGGTTACTCGATCGAGTACGTGTGGCACTCGATCGAGTAAGGGGAACTCGATCGAGTAAGTCACTTACTCGATCGAGTAAGTGTGTTTTTACGGGTTGTTTGTCGGGTTTTGATAGCAACGCGAGAAGGTTATAAAAACATATTTCGGCATTTCTTTTTCACTCTTACTTTATTATAAGTTTCACAAAAGAGAAAACAAGGTTACGTAGTTCTCCACTCTCACATTGCTATCAAATCCTAGGGGCTAGAGTCGTCGGATCATTGAATTCTCTCACATTGCTATCAAATCTCAAAATGGGGTTACACTTTTGAGAAGCCTAGACTTTTCCACCTTGCCTCATTTTTAACACCATAAATTGGTTGAGAATTCTTCTATTAATTATTGTAAGTTAGGTCTCTTCTTTTAGATTTAAATTCACTTAATTTAAATTTACTTTAGATTATATCAGTTCAGTCCAGTTCAGATTATTTCAGTTCAGTTCAGATTCTATAAGTTCAGTTCAATTAAGTTCAGATCCTATAAGTTTAGTTTAGTTCAGTTCAAATCCTATAAATTCAGTTCAGTTCAGATCAGATCAGTTTCAGTCCAAAATAACAGAGTCTTAAGACATTCTTGTTTGTGACGGTCACAAGCTTGTGACTTTTTACAATCTGACACGGCTGTCGCAACCCTATCAAAAATAAAACCAACCGGTCTCTATAAAATGTAGTAGAGGCAGTCGGGCATCGAATCCACAGGGAGATGGGAAAATGTATGCCGAACTAAGTCTGCATACAATGCTAAGTTTCTTGGGGTTTGATTGTTTTGATTCTAAACTATGGAGATTAAGAAAGAGAAAACAGTAAAGAAGTAAGCAACAAATTCCAACGAAAATACCAGAGAAAAGAGATAGTTAGGACAGTCGGTTCACCATGGCTTCCTAGGGGTCCAATATAGGGTCAAAGGTCAGCATAAAGTCGGTATGCAGGGTAGTGAAAAGGTCCTTCCGGTCCGCTATTCGCCCTAAAACATCACTAACTTAGCTTCCGCCCTCATTAGAATGCCCTATTGTTCACTACAGGTCTTAACCCTTCCAATCTTCCGATCTAGGTCAAGGCGTAACAGATCAACTAGCTATGTGCGTCGACTCAAGTAGCTAATCGCTATTAAATGCAGTAATTAACAACACAATCCTAATTCTAGCCAAACCTAATCACCTAATCATATCTTCCTAATTGCCATGGCTCCCCTATGTCCTAGCATGAAGGGATTAGCTATGCATAATAGATATTGAGGAAATAATGACAAGCACAATAAGTAAATTAAACATGATGGTTAATTATTAAAGAGATAAGAGAAAGAGCAATCAAGGAAAAGAGATGAAAACAAGAATAAGATTACAATAATTAATTAAAATAAAGATCGAGAATACCGATTACAGAGCAGTTGTAACACCCCCTTACTCCAAGTGCCTTACCAGGACCACTCAGGTATAAGGATACTGCCATCTCGGTTACCCGAGGCAATGATAATCATAAGACAATAAGGAAACGTACTTTATTAAATAAGTTTAAGTGATTACATAACAAAACCAACTGTAAGCAAAATACAACTGTTCTCAAACTATAAACCAACTGAATGGAACTGTCTTAACAAACACAGCGGAAGACTAAAGACTCTGATATGTGATGACTCCATCCCCAGCTAGATCCCACGCGTATCCAAGATATACATCAAGCAATCGCTCACCACCCCGAATGGATCACCACGAGTTTTTAAAACATTTAAACGGGGTCAGCACTAATCACACAATTTACATAATCCAACAACACAACAAACAACACAGCTCAAACGGTCACACACACAATCACACCCACTCCAATCAATCTCCGTCACCGACATCCCATGGACACCCGCAGATGGGGACCGCAATCGTACCCACCAAATCCCCGCTCATCATACCGAGCGATAACCCTGTCCCATTAATGTGCACATCCCCTCCCGTGGCGGGTTCCACGGAGGGCGAAACTAGGGCGTGAAGCCACTCCCGCAAGTGACTCCACTCAGCCGAGAACGCATCTCGAGAACCAGAGACAAACAATCAGCAATCACAATACAACATCAACAACCGTCTGAATCAATCAACAATCACTAACTACAGCACAATCACCACACATTATGTAATTAATACCGAGTAGGAAACCCTACCGGCAAGAACACAATCGACGGTCTCAACAAATTGTATCAAAATTCCTCTTCTACGAATCCTCCTCCTAGCATATAATCACATAATCACTAATTACACAAAACTACCACAAATCCCCAATTCCCAAAATTAGGGTTTAACGAAACTTAATTAAATATAACAAATTCGATACATAGATCTTACCCTCGACGCAAGGATCACAAAGATGTAAAGAACGATGAAATCCGACCTCTCAAGCTCCGGGATTTGTCAATAATGTGATTGATGCGAAGAACGTAGTTTGTTTTCTCTTTGAACGTAATTAGGTTTGATAAAATGTATTAAGGAAGTGACGGAGTTGTTTATATATTCAATCGCATTATTAACAAAACCCGACAAATCATCACCCCGTAAACCGGCTACTCGATCGAGTAACTGAGGTACTCGATCGAGTGCCCCCCTACTCGATCGAGTGCCAAGGCTACTCGATCGAGTACCCAACAGTCGAAACTATTTTAAAACGCAACACACCCTTACTCGACAGAGTAAGGCCCACTCGATAGAGTACCCAAAGACTCATAAAACCGTAGTATTACAGTCTTCCCTCCTTAAAAAGAACTTCGTCCCCGAAGTTCAACCCATACATAAAACAAACATACTGACTCGATCAAGACACAACAATGCAATTAAGAACTCAAAACAAAACCCCAACCTATAAAACATGAACTCTCAACACCAACTCCACCAACTATTCCTACCTCCACAACATGGCTCACGATATCGTATCAACTACGTCATAGACTCTCCCGACACCAACTCCATACACTACCAACTACCGTCCACTAACGCTGCTAGCCTCGTTTCACTAACCTATTATCCACTAGAAAATCCATTATCAAGACACTCATAAACATCAAACGGAATGTTACATTCTACCACCCTTAAAAGGAACTTCGTCCTCGAAGTTTACTCACACTCATAACATCATCATCCAACTGTCATGACCTTTAATAAAATCAAAACAAATATCCGTCCTTTATGCTACACCAACACTCTACTTCCAAAAATATACCACCATATGTACAACCATCAAAATCTCTTTTATCGCATCCTACTCCTGTTAAGATAAATGTTACGTCCTCGTAACTTACTAATACTAAATCCTAGCTATATCGTCTCATTATCCTCATCACCACCGCATGTCAAAGATAGCCACCTATAATCTAAACACTCGCCATGTATATATCCAAAGCTCTCTTACTTAAACATTTCTCATATCTCAACTCATTCGGCCCATCACCTAATCTATACCATAAAACTCGTAGCAAAATAACCGTACTAACTCTCCATTATTACTGCAAAACAACATACCTCTCTATGTAAAGCACCTATCTCCCAAAAGCATAACTCGCGATCCACACTCGTTATGTACACTCACACTAGATCCTCAAGTTCTTTCCTTGATTACCGCAAAACTCATAGATAACTGAACATGACACTAATTCCCCCAACACCCTACACTCACTGTCTCCACAAAGGATTATGAACCCCCTGCATCTTTCAGGTCATTACCACACATGTTTTACGAATCACTTGCCATTACCATGTCTACGAAAGCCTTATCTAGAACAAGATCAGAATTACTGTAACAACCTCTCACAGCCGTGTCCCATCAACAAAATGTCACTATACCATGACAAAAACGAAAACATATACAACTCTATTTCATATCGTACTCTACCCTCATTCCCAAACTTAACCTGGTAAAGAAAACATCAACAAACAAAACAACGGTCTATCTGTCAATCTGAAACTCATAGGAAACAACAACAAACAAAACAACAACTATGTATAAGCGATATGTACTTTTGAGAACTCGTATCATAATCATCCCGCCTACTCCACCACAACCGGTGACGGCATCGCAACACCGCCACCAACGACCACACCGTAGTGCGAAAATACCCGCACCACCACACTATGTACCGTGTCTTGGGATCACCACCCGAGGCACAACAACCACATCGATAGACATCACAACGCACACAATTCCCATAAACACCGACTCGAGAATAACTTCTCGACAAGGAAACTTACTCAAATCCACTTTACTAAATCACAACGCAATATATTTTATGAATTAAACAGATAATAACCTCATGAATATCATCCCCTTACCATATCACGATTGACATGTATCATGAATATATACGGTATAACCGATCATGCCAGATCACTCAAATTATTACCTTTTTTAATCATCATTCAATTAGATTAGCGTACCCAACATGCATTACAGAACATTCAAATAACAACTTTATGATAATCACACCATATCACGTCTTGTGAGGTCAAAACCTCACACAAACATTTATATATATATCACAGACCCGTAATCACATCCAACCAGTCAATCCTGATCACGTAAATTACCACCTTATAAAAGTTACCTCTCACCCGAGCTTAACTCGTATGCCCCTCATAACACGTTCTCCCATTCGCATAACCATCAACTCATGCCAAATATAACCATACTAGTAATACTCAACTACTAACAACCGCGTCATATAACCACACCTTATACTCTCTCACAACCATACATAGCAATCTGGTCTCTGCAAAATCAACCTCTTTAGAATTGTTACCTTTCTAATATACCATCACCCTTAACCACTAGTCACAAACCATAACACTACCACTGTCCGGACATCTAACCTCTTACACTCATCTCTAAACATCACGATTTCTTTCCTATCTTTGGTTAACATCCCAAATAACGAACATCGAATCCATCAACAAAATTACCTCAACATTCTTCCCAATACTATTCTTAATTATGTCATCATCTAACTCTCCACCAAAATCTCATATCATGCATATATTCTACCAACTTCTTACTCCCTTAATTCCTCGAAACTCATGATTAATCATGTTGTCGTGAAACTTCTGTATAACCATTAACTTACTTACTCTTGATAGTATCATACGTCTCAACGATTCCTTACTTTTAGGTTACATAACTCCGGTGAACATTTTTCTCAGCTTACTTTTATCCTTCTTTTCTCTTTATACTCAACAATACCATTTAATAGCTCAACTCCTTATTACTTCTATCTAACCCTTTAGTGCACCAATTACCTTCTCATCGCTCCAAACCTCAAATCCCATTATTTTATATCGATATCATCTCACTCTTTCTTACCATGGATCTTCTCTTATTATGCCATCACTCACATTTGCCACTAATCTATCCATAAAATCAACGTTCACTGTTTAAACAATTGTATCTCCTTTGTATCTCTTTAGAAATCAGAATTCATTTCATACCGTTAAATGCCCAAGGAAATCCCACAGTAGTTTCATCTCTTAATAAACCAAATCTCCCAAACTCACTCACTGTGTACAAATCTACCTCGCGACATGTCTCCATAAAGTTCACTGTTTACCACTCTTCTCAACCCCCTTTAAAACGAACTTTCACTACATATATCCATAACCCACACGACTCCTAACCATCTCCCTCCATAATTCTTTACACATCTTAAGCTGCCACTATCCACATCCTTACTTTCAATCTTTTTATTCTCATGTTCCTTAGACTCACATCATCCCTTGCCCATATTCACTTGCTTTTACGTTACTCAACACACAATCATATCACTCTTCTCATCTCAGAAAACATGCTCTATGTCTCAATTAAGCCATAACGATCTTTCTTTTCTTTTTCCACTATCTATCACAACCACATATAGCTCATCTCCTCCCACCAAACTCATACTCACCAAAAGGTGCCACTCACCACCCCATAAGATTGGGTAACTTACGTATCAAGACCAACATACATGTAAAACAATGCATAAAGAAGCAAAATAACCACTTTGAATTAAACATAATATGCAACGAAGTCAAAAGTTAGGCATATGACCCAAAACAGGGGTCACTAGATCGAGTACAGGCCACTCGATAGAGTACCCAAAGACTCATAAAACCGTAGTATTACAGTCATCCCTCCTTAAAAAGAACTTCGTCCCCGAAGTTCAACCCATACATAAAACAAACATACTGACTCGATCAAGACACAACAACGCAACTAAGAACTCAAAACAAAACCCCAACCTATAAAACATGAACTCTCAACACCAACTATTCCTACTTCCACAACATGGCTCACGATATCGTATCAACTACGTCATAGACTCTCCCGACACCAACTCCATACACTACCAACTCCAAGTGCCTTACCAGGACCACTCAAGTATAAGGATACTACCATCTCGGTTACCCGAGGCAATGATAATCATAAGACAATAAGGAAACGTACTTTATTAAATAAGTTTAAGTGATTACATAACAAAACCAACTGTAAGCAAAATACAACTGTTCTCAAACTATAAACCAATGAATGGGAATGTCTTAACAAACACAGCGGAAGACTAAAGACTCGATATGTGATGACTCCATCCCAGCTAGATCCACGCGTATCCAAGATATACCTGTCAAACAATGCTCACCACCCCGAATGGATCACCACGTTTTTAAAACATTTAAACGGGCTTTACTAATCACACAATTTATATAATCCAACAACACAACAAACAACACAGCTCAAACGGTCACACACACAATCACACCCACTCCAATCAATCTCCGTCACCGGTTCCTTTGGACCGGCCCGCGATGGGGGACCGCGGCCGTACCCACCAAATCACCGCTCATCATACCGAGCGATAACCCTGTCCCATTAATGTGCACATCCCCTCCCGTGGCGGGTTCCACGGAGGGCGAAACTAGGGCGTGAAGCCACTCCCGCAAGTGACTCCACTCAGCCGAGAACGCATCTCGAGAACCAGAGACAAACAATCAGCAATCACAATACAACATCAACAACCGTCTGAATCAATCAACAATCACTAACTACAGCACAATCGCCACACATTATGTAATTAATACTGAGTAGGGAAACCCTACCTGGAACAGTAACACAATCAGACGGTCTCAACAGCTGTATCAAAATTCCTCTTCTACGAATCCTCCTCCTAGCATATAATCACATAATCACTAATTACACAAAACTACCACAAATCCCCAATTCCCAAAATTAGGGTTTAACGAAACTTAATTAAATATAACAAATTCGATACATAGATCTTACCCTCGACGCAAGGATCAAAAAGATGTAAAGAACGATGAAATCCGACCTTTCAAGCTCCGGGATTTGTCAATAATGTGATTGATGCGAAGAACGTAGTTTGTTTTCTCTTTGAACGTAATTAGGTTTGATAAAATGTATTAAGGAAGTGACGGAGTTGTTTATATATTCAATCG
>NW_027413710.1:0-12589 GCF_048544455.1 Silene latifolia
AATAAAGGTGCCATCTTCAGGCTAAGGAGCCTAAGTCTAGCAACAAATCTAGACATATATATCAGAAGGCTCACCCGATCCGTGATTACGTGGAGCAAGAAGAGATAGTGATTGAGAAGATAGCTTCGGATGACAACATCACGGATCCTCTCTCACTAAACCGTTGAATTATGATAAGCATGAAGGGCACGTTATTTCCATGGGAATTCGCGTGTTCTGAGTGGTAGTAGTTGATTATGGATTGATACATTATCTTTTTTATATACTATTTATAACTTCATCGTTTTTATAATATTTTGTTTTTCATGTGGATTGTCCGAGCAACATTGAACGGCATACAAAGTGAACTGAATTACATTATATTTGTATTGGTCCGTAATCGCCCATATGAGCTTATAACTCTGGCTATTATATTGTGCAGTCGATTGATGGTGGGTTCAGCGAGCCATAAGTCAATCAGTTGGTGATCTATCACAAATACGAGGTTATAACGATACCTCGTAAGGACAATTTTTGTGACAACGTAATGGGAGTCCTAAATGTTTAAAAACATTCGGTGCCAGTAAGTGGATAGGGCGTCCATTGTGTTCCTAGAGTCGATTCTTTTGACTATCTTGTCTCTCGAGATTAAGGCAGTTTTGGGTGACTTTGGTTTCTTTCTCATGGTGCAAGTAACAGGAGACTAAGTAGATTTTTCAGGTCATTTCATATTGTGCTTACATCTGCGGGATTCGAGTTGAAGAAAATATCCAACCTTTATCGGGTTTAGTTATTTCTCAGGGCCACTCGAGGAGTTGTAACTGAAATGCATGGCCATGCTCGAATGATGATTCGTTTATCAGTTAAGTTACTCTCTAGTCGGGGAAACCACTCTTGATAATGATCACTTGTAAAATACGACCTTTGTGAATACAGATTTTGCAAATTGTTTTACATTGAGTGGGAGAAATTTTAGGATATGAGAATCGGTTATCGCACATACACTTGTGAGGACAAGTGAGAGTTTGTTGGAGCTTGTGTCCTCCACAAATTAGTGTGATAACATTTGTAAATCTCTTACGAGTTTCACAAGGTATACTTTGTATTTTATCAGTTGATTAACGATTACCTAATAACGGTTGGCTTGCTAGAAAGTTTGACGTTATTATCATACAGATGGCGGTGATCAACTGGTTCCTAAAAGTCACACCTAAAGGATGTGTTTGAGAGATGTGATTATGGAAATGTAATCAAGTTGATGCCTTATATGACTAAAAGGTTAGTCCGTGTATTTGACTAAACAGTTAGTCAATGTGTTGATGAGAAGATTATTTAATACAATTAAATAATATTAGCTGAAACAGAATTAATGTATCAATTAAGTAAATTGAATATAAACTGTTATATTTAATTAATGTATATAATGTTAGCTTGAACGAATTAAGATGTTAATTCGTAATTAAATGTAATCGGTTATATTTAATTAGCTAATTATAAATATGCGATATTTATAGTTAAAGTATATATTATACAATATTGCCATAATAAATTATTACGAATGACCGACATTAATAAATCATTTTAAGCTGTTGTGTGTAGACTTATTAATATGAAATAAAATAAATGACAATTTATAATTAATACACATTTATACATTTAGAAAACCAACCTAAAATAAGAAGATATTTTTCTCCTTATTTTTGGTGGTTGGTGGGTCAAACCGATTTGGAGAAAAAAAGGGAAGAAAATAATCTCCCCTTAATTCCTCCTTATACACGGTTTAAAAGGGAGGGGGAGATTATTATTATTTCCTCACTGTTTTTTCCTTTAACCTAATTTTGACCTAGCATACTCTCATCAAACAAAAACACAAAAACCTTAAAATTAATCATCAATTTTGGGGATCTCATTCTAGCAATTTGAGGGGCATTTCTCGGAGCATCTTGGGTGCAACTGATAGGAGAATATCATTGCGATATTGTTCTTAGGCCATATTTGCTAGGACCGAAGGTTATTTCTTAATCTCTCTATTTTGTTTATGCTATTTCATTTATGACTCGTATTCATAATAATAATTTCGTTATAATCCTTATAATTTAAAGGGAAGTATACCGATATTTCCTACAAATTGTTGTGTTTGCGGGGGGGTGCGACTGGAGCGAGAGCTAGCCTTGATCTCGGGAGAGACAACTCGCCTTTCGAGGAGCTTGAGGTCCGTGACGCCGAGATTGCCGCTCTCGAGGCGAGAGTTGCTGAGCTGGCGGCGACCAGCGTGAGTTTGATTGTTGTTTTTTGTTGTTGCTGTATTTTGCACATTTTGTACATTTTAGGACCCACATTTTGGACATTCGGACTTTGTTTGGGGCACGAGCCCCCTCATTTGGGTGTACATATCCCCTTTTGGTTGTATATATGATGGCACGAGTGCCTTTGTTTTTGGGCTGCTTTTATTTGTACCTGCAGTTAGCTTTGAACGAGTTTGGTAGACGACGGTTTATGTCATCTTTGTCACAAATTTATACAAAAATTCACATAGAACATACATTTGTACACATGGCCTAAATTAGCGCAAAACAACGACTCGAAAAACTCAAAAAATTTACCGGAAATGGCCGGACAGTAGGGAGGGCTACCCCCTAAAAAAAAGAAAAAGAAAAATAGGAACATATAAGTTTGAAATTTAATGTGGAACGGGAGTGAAATGACTCCCCAAAAAGAAAATTAAAAAGGAAATGTATAAGTTTGAAAATGAATAAATTAAATTGGTGAAATGATTCCCCAAAAATAAAATTAAAAAAGAAATGTATAATTTTGAAAATGAATAAATTAAATTGGTGAAATGATTCCCCAAAAAGAAAATTAAAAAAAAGAAATGTATAAGTGTGCTAAAATGACAAAAATGTCGATATCGCCTCGAAATGTGTGCCCGTGGAATTAGAAAACACGAAATATGGTAATTTGACGTATTTACCAAAATAATAACCCGTATGAATAGGAAATTATTATTTGAGGAATTAGGAAAAATCCAACGCGGAAAATCATAGAAAGGAGGATGAGGAAGAGGCGCAGCAAGAGCTGCGTCCCTTTGAAGAGGCGCAGCAAGTGCTGTGCCCGTTCCCCAGTGTATCTGTCCTGACAGATTTTAGGAAACAGCTTTTAGTATAAATAGAGACGTCGAGGGAGGTTTTATTCACATAATTCTTCCGTCTTATTACATAAAGCTCTCACAATAAGCATACATCATGAATACTCTCGAAATTCGTCTGAAGGAGTGGACAAATGAGTTCTCCAGTGTGGATAAAAACGACATGGGTGCTTATAATTTTGGATCACTATTGAGTTTGAAGTTGATCAAGGTAGTCAAACCATTCCTAGATGCTTGTCTTGATTATTGGGACCCGAATTATCACGTATTTGCTTTCCCCGGAGGCGACATTTGCCCATTTCCTGAAGAAATTGCTGCGATTGGTGGTTGGGACCCGGAACATTTACCTGTTATTCCCTCTACTTCCCAAGGGTATAAGAATAAATTCAGAGATTTGCTTGGGTTGACAAGAGCTGAGGGTGACCGTCTTGTGACCTCAAAAGGAGTGCGAATGTTGGATTTCATTGATCGATTCACCAATAAGGCAGATCCCACCATCTCTTATGTTGCCAGGCGAAGGGCATTCGGATTTTGCCTACTACATGTATATGTCCTTCAAGGGCATGTTGATGAGGATTTAAGAGGTGATCGTCGTTATCTGAGCCTGATTGAGCAAATAGAGCTTCGCAGGAGCCCAACTTGCCTGTGTTTAGGAGAGATCCTATTGGGGTTAGATAATAGGAAAGCCAACCGTGACCTTCCTTATCTGGGAAGTCCCATTATTTTGCAGGTAAAAGAATATAATTCTCTTTCTTTCTTTTTTTCTTTTTTGTTTTTTTTGTTTATTTTTTGTTTTTTTGTTTTTTTATTCTAATACCCGCTTTTGGTAGGTCTGGCTTATGGAGCGTCTGCGATTGATCGAGCCCCCAGTTAATGTTCCTGCTTATCATGCTCGCTCAATTGCAATGAGGACTAGGCTCTATATGGTGGATTTCACTCGAGTCTGCAATTATTGGAAAAACAAACTGAAGAGTGATGATGGCCCTTTGATTAGATGGATCGTACCATGGTGGCATCTCAAATCTGTCACTGGAGTATCATCCTTGGATCCTACCCGATCTGTTCGCATTCCTGGCTTGGAGTTTATGATATGCATCTTCCCGGAGAGGTTGATGAGGCAGGTCGGATTGAAGCAGATGATTCCGAAGCTTGACACGATCCCGCAGACTGCCGTGGCGCTTACTACTGAGAGTCGAGGAGAGTGGGCCATCAAATGGGCTCAAAGTAATATGTGGTTCTTGAACTATTCTGTTAGTGCTCTATGGGTGTCAAATTCCTATATGCGGTGGAGGAAAGCTACTACTCTGGAGGAGCGCGAGAGATTAAGAAAGCGCGAGCCTGTTGACTACAAGGTTCGCGATGTAGAAAAGGAGAAAGAGAAGCATCTGACTGAGGGAGAGGATGAAGCCGGGTTTCGAGTTGTTCATCCTTCGAAGAAACCGAAGACTTCTCCTGTCGTGGACAAGGTGATTGACAAGAATGGCAAAGCTAGACAACGAGAGAGACCGTTGGTGATTAGATCTGAAGTGGCGCAAGAGCGTCCGGCTCGAGGTCGAGACAAGAAATATGATAGAAATGACAAAGGCAAAGGTAAGATGGAGAAGTAGCCTAAGTATTATTATTATTATTTGTAACGCCCCGTAATTTCGGACCGTTAATATATTTCGGAAATAATTTATTAAACAAATAAAAGTTGATATTTAAGTATTTAAAGTGAAAATAATTCAAAGAAATATAATTTTATTATATTTTGAAGAAAAGTATTTATTTTGATAGTTTCGAAATGTTTAAAAATAGTTTAAACCGTGTAAAACTTTTTATTTCGAAATAAGGGCGTATCGGGGGGAAAATGACAATTCGTTTGAACGTTGGGTAAACGAATTTGGAAATGGGTCGTATGAATACTCAATTTTATTGTAATCTCGTGTTTAAAGACTTTGGTCTTGACGGAATTTGCATTTGACTTACGGATTTAATTATTATTGAAACAAGTCAAACCCGACTCGTAAAAATCCCGACTAAAAATCCCGCACTTCCTTTTTCCTCCTTTCCTTCCTCCCTCACGCGGCATCCCCTCCCCCTTTCCTTTCTTTTTCTGAAATTTCTTGTGTTCATCCTCTAAAAACCCAAAATCAAACACATTTCAACAAAAATCAAGCTAAAATCGCCCTAATTTCTTCGTTTCTTATCGGTTTTTCGCATAATTTACCTTTCCGGAATCCTACCGAGATCTACGACTTAGTATGTTCTAATTTCAGTTTTCATTAAGTTGTTTTAAGACAAAATTTCGGTAATTTCGGTTTATATGCTTATTATTGTGTTTTAATTGTTTATTTAGGTGAAGGATTGGAAGACGAGTTCGGGGACTCGTATATTGTAGAGGATAGCGGCTAGTGTCGTTAGGGTTTGGGTTTTCAAGGTGTTAATTGCTCTTTTTCTAGCTTAAGGTAACATATTTCGAGTTACTCGACGGATTATCGTCACAATCTTTGTTGTTTTGGATGTTTTGTGATTTTTGGTTTAAGTAATAATTTTCACATGTTAAAATATGGTTGCATGCATGCTTAATTTAGGCTTTTTGGTTAGTTTAAGTTAGGATATTAGTAATGGAACGATTAATTAATGATTGGATGATGTTAAAACGAGTTAAAATGAAGAAAAAACGGAAAAACAAAGAGGAATAGGGTGACGGGCAGCAGGCCGGCAGGCCCGTGGCAGGCCCACGGCTGGCCCGGGTCGGTCCGTTGCTTGTTTCGCGGTTTTCCAAGCTTTGTTCATCATTTTAGATTGATTAATCTTATGATTAGTATAAGTAACAAATGGGTAGTAAATTGAATTGAATCATTCTAGTAATAAAAAAATATGTTAATGGTAAAATTGTGCTTATATTAATAGTTATCACATGTTAGGATAGTTTACAAATTGAAATTGTAATTAATAGGCTCAAAATGAATTTTATAGCGATAATTGTAATGTTTTGTTGATTGTGCCGAAAACTGAGCCTTAGTCCCTTTGACTGATGCGATGTCAGTTAATTGAGTGATTGGTCAGCCGCAATTTGACCGCACTGTCCGCAGGGTCAGTTGCGGGTAAAAATTCGGTTGAATGATTTAGATAATCGGCCTTTTTCTTGTTTGAGGCCATTTATCAAGCTTTAGTTCACATGTAAAGCTTATTGAATTTAATAGCTTCTTATTTTGTAGTAATGGCCCTAGTTTCCCCTAAAGCCTTAAATGTTGTTATAATTGCTAGGATTGGAAATTAGTATTGAATACTTATTGAGGAACTGTTGGTTTATCTGCTGAATAGACAATATTATATAGCCTTTCACATGATAGAATGTTAGAATTCATGTTGGTAAGTGGGACTTTTTGCCCTCTTATGGTTAAGTGGGTGTCTTAAATGACTTGTGTGGTGAGTCTTGTGTGGTGTGGGCTAAAGTATTCAAGCTGGGACTAGCTGGGACTAGGTCCTAGGTGAGTATTCCGGCCTCCATCATAGATAGGTCTTTATAGTCTCTGACGAGTATATGTTCTTTGCTTGATAGCCTTTGTGTTCCGACTAGTGGATTTATATCCAAGTTGGGGCATGACCTCGTTACTTATTTTGATAGTATGGGGTGGCTTAAGTACTAGCCAACCCTTCGGTGGTGTCCTTAGGGTACTCACTTCACTTTGTTTTAAAAAAAGTTGTGGGTCTTGGGTGCGGTGGTGTGTATCCGCATGTCTAGGTCTGCGCAGATTTTAGGCTAGGGTTGTGTTGTCTCTTGGCCATGCTTTATTAATATTAACCGCTGAGCCAAGATACCGGTTCGATTACCTTCCCTACCTCGTGGTATAGACTCGAGTTACAAAGTGACTATTGACCGTACTAAGAACTTATGCCTGTCTTTGATATATTGCCCTTTCTTGTATGGTGATTTTATGAACTGTAATAGGTGAGATGTAAGCCGGTTACAGTTGATAAAGTTTGGATTACTATTTGTTATCTGATTCACATGATAGTTTAGTTTGGTCAGTTTAGGGGTCATTTGTTAGAATACATGATAAGTATATGGTTTATCAAATTGTTTACATGTTACATTACATGTTACATTAATTTTGACGATTCGTAGGGGGAGGACTCGAAGTTACTCCCCACTGAATTGTGGCTTTCGTGTTTGTATAAAATGCGTTTGACAGGTTGTTGATGCTTTGTTGGGGTCACGAGGCAGAGCTAGTGAGCAAGGAACCTTGGACCTAGTTTTGGCTATTCTATTAGTAACCCTTTTATCCTTTGGTTTGTATATTATTTGAAGGGACATATGTCTCCCTTTTCTATTTTGGGTTTGTATCATTCTACTTTCTATTTAGCTATGGCAAAGTAGTTCATCAGCTTTTGCAGGGTTTTGGCACCTGCTTCTGGGAATGTTGGACTTCTTGAGTTGGATTGGTTGTGAATGGTTTAGTTAGAAAATTTTTTGAAATTGCAGGTTTTTGGATATTTGAACCATTTACAAACATATCCTACCAGTTTTTCCGTAGAATTTACGCATTTAAGTAATTAGATAACGCTATTTTTTTTAAGGGTGTCACAGTTGGTATCAGAGACTAGAAGTACAAAGTGGTGAGATGATAGTGTAAACAAGCCATGGTACTTGGGGATGACATAGCAAGTGAAGTTCGATGACAAGAATTGTAAAGGAGATACCTTGGGACTTGAATAGTAACAAATGAATTTGTGTGGTGAATTGATTTTGGCTCTTAGAACCAATTGAGTTGAGGAATACCTACCATTGTGGAGTCCTTGTTAGTCTTATAATTTGGTTGACTTTTGGGGCTTTGTTGAGCACCTTAGTGGTGTAACCTTATCATATCAATCTTAAGCTTTGATGAGTGTTTGGTAAGCGGTAACCCTTTCATTGTGCCGCTTCTATTCTCCTTTCCTTTTCTTTAACGTTCGTTGAACCTTGTTTTTATGCCAAATTCTACGTATCTTCTGCTTGCCCGAGATATCTTCTTAACTCGAATACCTCTTATTTATGTCAACCGTTATCTTTACGGACCGACTCCTTAGTTTCCTAACTTGTAAGATTCATGCACCCTTCGGAAATGTTTCACCGTTTCTCTATTCCTTTATCACTTCTTATCTCCTTAGTATAGTTGGTACCTTATTGACCATGTTTACAGAGTTAGTGAGATGTGACTTGAGGATATAGGTTTGACTAAGTAGTCGAGTTTGTGATTGGCTTTCATAATCACTTTGGAGATGAGAGTTTGATAATGTATATGTTACCGTGCGAGAAATGTTAAATGTAGGATTATTAGTTGATTTTAGTGAGTGATATTGATTACTACTTGAGGTATGGTATGAGAGTGAGAGTAAGCTACATTATTGGGAGGTTTTAGCACTTGTTTTGGTAACTAGAAAGGGTAATGGTATGGTTGACACCAATTGTTAGGCTAAGGAACATAACTTCAATTTATGGTTTTAGGAACTCTGAGGTGATAAAGTGTTGTTACAATTATGACCTTGTTCCTTGAGAAATTGAGGGTAAGTAAGTTTAGGATATCAAATTTGAAAGAATACTCCTTGGGGATGTTGATGACCAGAATGGATTGGTGATGTGATTTGGTATTAATTGGCTCTTGAGAGTTTTTGAGTTGAGAGAGACTTAGTATTGAGAAGAATTTGTTAAACCTATAGTTTTATAGACCTTGAGGTCGCATTGAGTACTTGAGATGATGGGACAGTGTTGTAGTTGAGTGTAGTTCCGCTTTTGGCAATCCTTAATAAATAAAAGGATTGTCTCAAGGATTAGCTTATGCATAGACTTGTCGATGAGTGGTACAGATGGCTCTTTGGATTAGTGTGGCCTCTGATTGTTGCCCTGTTGATGTTCGGAGGACCTAGTAAGATGACTCTGTGGTTGGAAAATTGAGTGAACCTTTCTCGTTTTGTGTAATGATTCCTTTTCTTACTCTTTTTCCGAGTTACTAAGCCTTAGTTAATCATAATTTAGTAAGATATCATTCTTACTATAGAATTTTAAACTGAAATTTAGAAAATACTTTTATGATTTTCAATGGTTTTAACATTAGTGAATGTTGAATCTCGTTGTTGGTGACGTCCCAATAATGGGTTTTCTCATTTATTGGTGTAGAAATATTTTTATATCTTGATATGAATATGGATGTTCTTGTCTGATCAACAAGAGTATCACCGTTTCATTGAAAAGATACCTATATTTTATTATAACTATAATTTCTCCTTCTAAGTTTCGAGGGCTTAAACTTTTTAAAAGGAGGGTGATTGTAACACCGTAATTTCGGACCGTTAATATATTTCGGAAATAATTTATTAAACAAATAAAAGTTGATATTTAAGTATTTAAAGTGAAAATAATTCAAAGAAATATAATTTTATTATATTTTGAAGAAAAGTATTTATTTTGATAGTTTCGAAATGTTTAAAAATAGTTTAAACCGTGTAAAACTTTTTATTTCGAAATAAGGGCGTATCGGGGGGAAAATGACAATTCGTTTGAACGTTGGGTAAACGAATTTGGAAATGGGTCGTATGAATACTCAATTTTATTGTAATCTCGTGTTTAAAGACTTTGGTCTTGACGGAATTTGCATTTGACTTACGGATTTAATTATTATTGAAACAAGTCAAACCCGACTCGTAAAAATCCCGACTAAAAATCCCGCACTTCCTTTTTCCTCCTTTCCTTCCTCCCTCACGCGGCATCCCCTCCCCCTTTCCTTTCTTTTTCTGAAATTTCTTGTGTTCATCCTCTAAAAACCCAAAATCAAACACATTTCAACAAAAATCAAGCTAAAATCGCCCTAATTTCTTCGTTTCTTATCGGTTTTTCGCATAATTTACCTTTCCGGAATCCCCTCGCCGAGATCTACGACTTAGTATGTTCTAATTTCAGTTTTCATTAAGTTGTTTTAAGACAAAATTTCGGTAATTTCGGTTTATATGCTTATTATTGTGTTTTAATTGTTTATTTAGGTGAAGGATTGGAAGACGAGTTGGGGACTGGGATATTGTAGAGGATAGCGGCTAGTGTCGTTAGGGTTTGGGTTTTCAAGGTGTTAATTGCTCTTTTTCTAGCTTAAGGTAACATATTTCGAGTTACTCGACGGATTATCGTCACAATCTTTGTTGTTTTGGATGTTTTGTGATTTTTGGTTTAAGTAATAATTTTCACATGTTAAAATATGGTTGCATGCATGCTTAATTTAGGCTTTTTGGTTAGTTTAAGTTAGGATATTAGTAATGGAACGATTAATTAATGATTGGATGATGTTAAAACGAGTTAAAATGAAGAAAAAACGGAAAAACAAAGAGGAATAGGGTGACGGGCAAATAGGTCGGCAGCCCGTGCAGCAGGCCACGGCTGGCCGGTCGGTCCGTTGCTTGTTTGCGGTTTTCCAAGCTTTGTTCATCATTTTAGATTGATTAATCTTATGATTAGTATAAGTAACAAATGGGTAGTAAATTGAATTGAATCATTCTAGTAATAAAAAATATGTTAATGGTAAAATTGTGCTTATATTAATAGTTATCACATGTTAGGATAGTTTACAAAATGAAATTGTAATTAATAGGCTCAAAATGAATTTTATAGCGATAATTGTAATGTTTTGTTGATTGTCTAAAACCGAGCCTTAGTCCCTTCGATGCGATGTCGTTAATTGAGTGATTGGTCACCGCATTTGACCTGCACTGCCGCAGGTGCAGGGTTGCGGGTAAAAATTCGGTTGAATGATTTAGATAATCGGCCTTTTTTCTTGTTTTAGGCCATTTATCAAGCTTTAGTTCACATGTAAAGCTTATTGAATTTAATAGCTTCTTATTTTGTAGTAATGGCCCTAGTTTCCCCTAAAGCCTTAAATGTTGTTATAATTGCTAGGATTGGAAATTAGTATTGAATACTTATTGAGGAACTGTTGGTTTATCTGTTGAATAGACAATATTATATAGCCTTTCACATGATAGAATGTTAGAATTCATGTTGGTAAGTGGGACTTTTTGCCCTCTTATGGTTAAGTGGGTGTCTTAAATGACTTGTGTGGTGAGTCTTTTGTGGTGTGGGCTAAAGTATTCAAGTGGGACTAGTTTGGACTAGGTCCTAGGTGAGTATTGAGCCTCCATCATAGATAGGTCTTTATAGTCTCGACGAGTATATGTTCACGCTTGATAGCCTTTGTGTTCCCGACTAGTGGATTTATATCCAAGTTGGGGCATGACCTCGTTACTTATTTTGATAGTATGGGGTCGGCAAGTACTAGCCAACCCTTCGGTGGTGTCCTTAGGGGTACTCACTTCACTTTGTTTTAAAAAAGTTGTGGGTCTTGGGTGCGGTGGTGTGTATCCGCATGTCTAGGTCTGCGCAGATTTTAGGCTAGGGTTGTGTTGTCTCTTGGCCATGTTTTATTAATATTAACTGCTGAGCCAAGATACCGGTTCGATTACCTTCCCTACCTCGTGGTATAGACTCGAGTTACAAAGTGACTATTGACCGTACTAAGAACTTATGCCTGTCTTTGATATATTGCCCTTTCTTGTATGGTGATTTTATGAACTGTAATAGGTGAGATGTGGCCTAAGTTAGATTGATAAAGTTTGGATTACTATTTGTTATCTCTGATTCACATGATAGTTTAGTTTGGTCAGTTTTAGGGGTCATTTGTTAGAATACATGATAAGTATATGGTTTATCAAATTGTTTACATGTTACATTACATGTTACATTAATTTTGACGATTCGTATCGGGAGGACTCAAGTTACTCCCCACTGAATTGTGGCTTTCGTGTTTGTATAAAATGCGTTTGTGTTGTTGATGCTTTGGGGGTCACGGGACGAGCTAGTGAGCAAGGAACCTTGGACCTAGTTTTGGCTATTCTATTAGTAACCCTTTTATCCTTTGGTTTGTATATTATTTGAAGGGACATATGTCTCCCTTTTCTATTTTGGGTTTGTATCATTCTACTTTCTATTTAGCTATGGCAAAGTAGTTCATCAGCTTTTGCAGGGTTTTGGCACCCGCTTCTGGGAATGTTGAATTTCTTGAGTTGGATTGGTTGTGAATGGTTTAGTTAGAAAAATTTTTGAAATTGCAGGTTTTTGGATAGTTGAACCATTTACAAACATATCCTACCAGTTTTTCCGTAGAATTTACGCATTTAAGTAATTAGATAACGCTATTTTTTTTAAGGGTGTCACATTATTATTATTATTATTATTATTATTATTATTATTATTATTATTATTATTATTATTATTATTATTATTATTATTATTATTATTATTATTATTATTATTATTATTATTATTATTATTATTATTATTATTATTATTATTATTATTATTATTATTATTATTATTATTATTATTATTATTATTATTATTATTATTATTATTATTATTATTTATTATTATTATTATTGTAATAAGAAGGTGGGGTTTTT
>NW_027413711.1:0-12487 GCF_048544455.1 Silene latifolia
TAGTTGTATTCTAAACTAGTGAAAGTAACAAAGTAAAGCAAATAATGAACTAGGAAATGTAAACAAATGACTAAAAGCACTAGGATGTCATGGGTTCATAAGGGATTCATGGGAGTTGATCATACAAACATGTTTCCTACTAAATGCAAGCAATTATTATTGTGATGGATCGAGTTAGTTTGTATCTTACAATCCTAGGAAGGTTTGGGTCCCGGAGCCGAATCGATTAGATTGTACAACACCTACAAGTCGACTTAATCCTCCCTATCCAACTATATGCATGGTCTAATGAGACTTGAGTTGGTTTATATCTTACAAGTCTCATTGAAGAGATAAGTGATGGTTGTAAATGCAAGGATTCATAGGCTTAGCATTTCATCAAACATAACATGTGCATAAGTTGAAATCACAACAAGCAAGCAAATTAATTATGGAAGCATATTAGATTAAGCATGAATCATTCCCCATGTTTATTTCCCCTAATTACCCAATAATCCTAGCTAAGTAACTACTCACTCATGATCAAGTTTAACATGTTAATAAGGTTGTCAATCAAACTAACAAAGCCAAACATGATGAACAAGTAAGAAATATTAACAATAATTAAAACAAGGATTAAGAGAATTATACCTATGGAGATTCCAAAATAATAATGCAAAGAATAATAGAAGAACTTGATGATTGATGGAAGGTTGTCAATCTCCCAATAAACCCAATAATCTTCTAATTACCCAATAATAAACTTGAATTACTCAATAATAAACTTGAACAATAATTAAGGAAAGATTAATGTGTAATTTGTGGAAAGATTAAATGATAATCTATTCTAATCTACTCCTAATCTAATCTAAGGAAGGATTGATTTAACCTAATGAAAACTTGATTCTAATCTAATGAAAACTTGATGGTTTGATTATTACAAATGGGATATTTATATTAGAGCATCATTAGGTTAAGCAAGGGTAAAATAGTAATTTAACAATGCTAGTTGTTGGGTAGGGAATCGCCGGTCTCAAGAGAGACTCCGGTCTCCTTTTCGCCGGTCTTTGAAAAATATGCGCATCCTTCATAGAACAAGAAGAGCACGAAAAGTTGCTGTAACACAATCCGAGCGGATTGGTCTCGAGACGCTCGGATTGTAGCAGGGGAAGACGAGCGGATTTAAGGGGTGGACTAGCGGATTCCTTCAGGGGACGAGCGTCTTCAATCTCGGGACGAGCGGATTGGCGAAAGCTTCTTTGTTTGAGCTCGGATTGTAAAACAGATGTCATTTTCTCATCCGGACTCCTATTGGAGTGATTCAAAAGCCTAGATCACTTGTTTTTTCGACGCCGTTCCATATAGCATACTTTCAGAGCCAAAGGAGCAACTCTTGGTTTGGGTTCCGAGCAATTTCTTCATGAATGGCTTCCTTGCTTTTCCTCCTCTTGCATACCCCTTATTCTTGTGTTGTTGGCTCTCGTTCTTGCCTCCTCTTCATACTAGTCCATCCAATATCATCAATAACCTTCCAAATAATCACGAGAGATAGGAATTTCCGCCTCATTTATCTCCTTTTCTACAACACATATGAAATGCACTAGAAAAGCAAATAGGAAGGTTTTGACGGATAAAATGGCTAAGGAATGTTATAATAGTATGCAAAATAGGCTCAATTAGGGGACTAAATGTGCGCAAATAATGTTCACATCAAATATCCCCAAACCGAACCTTTACTCGTCCCGAGTAAAGAGGTGACAAAAACTAAACCTTTATTTAAACTAACCTACTAATATAGCCGATATGAGACAATTAGCGGGTCTCACTCCGCCCCTTCAACTCACAGCAAGACAACCATGAGGTAGGATGCCTTCTTGCAAGGCATGGTGGGTCTTGCCAAAATGGCGACACATCCAAGCATTAAAGCACACAAAATCAAGTAATGGATGCATCAACAAAAGAATAGCCACTTTCCTCATCTAAGTGGCGGAAATTATCTACAAGGGAAGCAATTCAAGGGTACACACTCCTTCATAGATGCAATTTCTTCAAACTACTAAGCCTAGAAGGATACCAATAAATCACCTCCAAGTTGTGTCAAGCTAGGGTACCTTTGTCCTCAATCGTTAAATGCTTTTGTCAAGAATAGACTCCCTATGGCGTTAGAAACACTGGAGGATCGCGGAATTCCGCCTCTTGCCTAGACAAGAAGAAGGGTCCTCCCCTCTCTACCATGCACAAAAATGGATACGATGGATAAAGGGATCAATAGGATTTGAGTTTTATTTAGGAGTTTGCTTTTGTTGTTGTTTTTCGCCCCAATTTCTTGTGGCATATAACATTTGAGAACACTTTCTTTTGCCATTTCTTTTGATATTTGGCAATTCAATACTTGACAACTTTTCAACTTTTTGCATTTTCTTTTTGAACATTTTCAAAGTCACCTCATATGTAGTGAGGCTGCCTTATATTTGAAGCTTTAGGAGTCTATTTTTGCTCCTCTTTTCATTTGATGCATTTTTGCAAACTTTCTTTCACTTTTCATTTCATTTCTTGAACTCAAATTTGAACAATTTCTTTTTTGTGCCCATTCCCTTTGATGACAAAATGTGGTAGAACATGGATGAATGATGGTTGCATGGTTTCAAGGGTCACCTTGGAATAAACGTTAGCCAAGGAGTTATCTGTAACACCCCCATACTCCAAGTGCCTTACCAGGACCACTCAGGTATAAGGATACTACCATCTCGGTTGCCCGAGGTACCGAATATCATAAGACAATAAAGAAACGTACTTTTAAAGTAATTATAGATTAAGTGACTACATGTTCAAACCCAAAACTAATAAAAGAAATTACAAGGTTCTCATACGGTCTACAGCTAAAACTATCAAAGCTACTAGACTTCGTCTGACACAGCGGAAGACTTCTAATCGCCACGTGATGACTCATCCCGGCTATCCCATACGCGTCATATCACACCCGCTCAATAATCGCTCACCACCCCGAATGGATCACCACAGTTTTTAAAACATTTAAACGGGTCAAGACTAATCACACAATTCAATACATATATCAACAATAAGATAAACAGCATACCGAATCACATCACACACACACACACACACCACCAACTCCCATCGTCTCAATCTCGACCGTCCACCTGGACTATTTTGACCCGGTGGGGACCGCATGCCAGTTCCACCTAAGCCCCGCTCATCGTACGAGCGATAACCCTGCCCATTAATGTGCACATCCCCTCCCGTGGCGGGTTCCACTAAGGGCGAAACTAGGGCGTGAAGTCACTCCCGCAAGTGACCCCACTCGGCCGAGAACGCATCTCGAGAGCCCAGACAACCAATCACAATCACAATCACAATCACAATCGTCATATCAAACAACTAACTACAACACATCACCAATATCCCATTATGGGACTAATACCGAGTAGGAAATCCACACTGAAAGCACAACACGCAGACGGTATCTACAAAATGTATCAAACGGCTCCTCTACGAATTCTCCTCCTATCATACAAAGACATAAAGACTACACATCACAAACTACACACCAAAACCCCAATTCCTAAATTAGGGTTTAACCAATCTTAACAACACATTATAAAAACTATATTAAAAGCTTACCCTCGACGCAAGGAATCCAACGACACGAAAAAACGACAAGAACCGCCGTCAACTCCGGGAATTGCTAAGAGTGCGATTAGGAAGATGAAGTGGTTGCTTTCTCTCTTAAACGGGGTTTTAGGTTTTGTAAAAGTGAATTAAAACAATGACGAATATGTTTAAATACCTTAATCGCATAATTAACAAAACCCGAGAAAACTCCCCAGTAAAATAGGACACTCGATCGAGTACCCCGGCCTACTCGATCGAGTACCCTTACTCGATCGAGTACCCCACTACTCGATCGAGTACCCAACAGGTCAGAACCTATTCTAAAACACAACTTACCCTTACTCGACAGAGTAAGGCCTACTCGATAGAGTACCCAAAGACTCATTAATACGGAGTATTACAGTCTTCCCTCCTTAAAAGGAACTTCGTCCTCGAAGTTCAACCCATACATAAAAACAACCATACAGACTCGACCAAGACACAACAACTTAGCTAAGGACTCAAGAACTCGACCGAACATAGAACATGAACTCTTAACACCCATTCCACCAACTATGTTTACTTCCACAACATGACTCACTATACCGTATCTACCACATATATATCTCTCACGATACCAACTCCATACATAACCAACTACCATCCTCTAATGCTGCTAGCTCCATAATATCATCAACTATCAAATCCAATACCAAGACACTCATAGACATCAAACGGGATGTTACATTCTACCACCCTTAAAAGGAACTTCGTCCTCGAAGTTTACTCACACTCGTAACCTCATCATCCAACTGTCAATACTAGCGAAATATTCTCACACTCCTAAACATCACGCTACTACAAGCACGGTCATGACCTTTAATAAAATCACCCACAACACGAATCGATCTTTTATTCTACATCAAGACTCAACTTCCGAATATATTACCATATGTACAACCATCAAAATCTGTTTTATCGCATCCTACTCCTCTTAAGACAAATGTTACGTCCTCGTAACTCACTAATACCAAACCATATCTATATCTCATTACCCTCTGTACCACCACATGTCAAAGATAACCGTCTATAAACCAAACACTCACCATTCTTATATCCAAGGCTCCCATACATAAACATTTCCCATTCCTCAACTCATTCGGCATAGCACCTAACCTATACCATAAACTCGTAGCAAATTACCATACCCACTCTTCAGTATTACTACCAAACAACATACCTCTCTATGTAAGGCACTTATCTCCCAGAAGCATAACTCACGATCCGCACTCGTTACGTACACGCACACTAAATCCTCAAGTTCTTTCTTTCATTACCGCAAAATTCATACACAACTTAACATGACACTAATTTCCCCAACACCCTACCTCACTGTCTCATCAAAAAGATTATGAACTACCTGCCGCTTTCAGATCATTACAACACATGTTCCACGAATCATTTTCCATTACCATGTCTAACGATGTCTCATCCGAAAAACAAGATCAAAATTACCGTAACATCCTCTCACCACCGTGTCCCATCAACAGATTATCACTATCCCATGACAACAACGAAACATATACAACTCTATTTCATATCATACTCTACCTCATTCCCAACTTAACCTGGTAAAGAAAACATCAATAAACAAGACAATTGTCTATCCACACAAACCGATCTCGCAGAGAGCAACATCAAACAAAACAACAATCTATGTATAACTGGTATGTACTTTCGAAACTCGAATCATAATCATCCCGCCTACTCCACCACAACCGGTGACGGCATCACAACACCGCCACCAACAGCCACACCGTAGTGCGAAAATACCCGCATCACAAAGACTATGTACCGTGCCCGGATCACCACCCGAGGCACCACAACCACACCGATAGACATCACAATCCGCATACAATTCCATAAACACCGACTCGAGTAATAACTTTTCAGACAAGAAAAACTTACTCAAATCCACTTTACTAAATCATAACACAACATATTATATGGATAAACAGATAAGCATCTCATGAACGTCATCTCTACCATTTCACGGAATACACATGTGTTATTAATACACATAAAATTATAACTAGCCATGTCAAATTAATCAAGTTATTACCTTTTTGGATATTATTAAATTAAATTACCGTGTCCAATATATATATTACAGAACATTCATAAAACAACTTTATAATTATTACACCATACCACTTCTTGTGAGGTCAGAACCTCACACAAACATTTATAGACATCATAGACCCATAATCACATCCACTAGTCAATCCTGATCACGTAAGTTACCACTCAACATAGGTTACCTGCCGCCCGAGCTTAACTCATATGCCCCTCACAACATTTTCCCCTATTCGCACAACCATCACTTCGTGTCAAGTATAACCATACCATTACTATTCAACTATTAGCATCCGCCTCATCTAACCACATCTTATACCTTCTCACAACTATACACAACAATCAGGTCCCTACCAAATCAACCTCTTTTGAATTGCTACCTTTCTAATATACCATCACTCTTAACCCTTAGTCACAAACCATAACACCACCACTGTCCGGACATCAAACCTCTTTCACTCATCTCTAAACATCACGATTTCTTTCCTATCTTCGGTTAACATCCCAAATAACTATCATCCAATTCACCAACAAAATTTACATCAACATCATTCCCAATACTGTCTTATTTGTATTGTCATCCAACTCTCCACCAAATATCTCGTATCCTGCCAATACTCCACCAACTTATTACTCCCTTAATTCCTCGAAACTCATTATCAATCATATTGTCCTGAAACTTCTATATAATCATTAGCTAATATCCTCATGATAATATCATAAATCTCGACGATTCCTTACTTCTATATCACATAACTCCGGTGAACATTTTCCTCAGCTTACTTTTATCCTTCTTTTCTCTTTACACTCAATAATACCAATTAATAGTTCAACTCCTTATTCCTTCTAGCTAACTCTTTAGAAATCCAGTTACCCTTTCGTTGCTCCAAAACTCAAATTCCATTATTTTCTACCGACATCATCTCACTCTTTCTTACCATGGATCTTCTCTTATTATGCTATCACTCACTCACACTTATCACTAATTTGTCCATAAAAATCAACGTTTAAAGTTCAAACAATTACATCTCCCTTTTTACATCTCTAGAAATCAAAATTCTTTTATACCGTTAATTGCCCAAGGAAATCCCATGTGGTTTCACCTCTTAATAAACCAAATCTCCCCAAACTCCCTCACTGTCTACAAATCCACCTCGCGACATGTCTCCACAAAGTTCACTATATATTACTCTTCTCAACCCTTTTAAACGAACCTTCACTACATAAATCCATAACCCACACGACTCCTAACCATTTCCCTCCTTAACTCTTTACACATCTCAAGCTGCCACTATCCACATTCTTACTTTCAATCTTTTCATTCTCACGTTCATTATACTCACATCATCCCTTGTCTACATTCACTTATTTTTACATTACTCAACACACAATCATATCACTCATCCCGTCTCGCAAAACGTGCGCCATGCCTCAATAAACTATACCAATCTTCCTTTTCTTTTTCCACCATCTATCATAATCACATATAACTCATGTCCTCCCCACCGAACTCATACTCATCATAGTGCCACTCTTTACATCATAAGATTGGGTAACTTACGCTTCAGGACCAACACATACGTAAAACAATGCATAAAGAAGTAATACAACACCTTTCAATTAAACATAATATGCAACGAATGTCAAAAGACAAACATATGACCCGAAATACGCATATGACCGCAGACAGACCCCACTCGATCGAGTACTTAACCTACTCGATCGAAGTTGAGGCTACTCGATCGAGTGCCCAACATGCTCGATCGAGTGCCCCGACTCAACCCAAACACCTTCGATCTCGACTTACTCGACCGAGTAGCCGGCTACTCGATCGAGTGACCCCATACTCGATCGAGTGCCCGAGGTACTCGATCGAGTGCCCAAAAACACGATTCTGGTCAAAATAACGACAAGTACCCACTCGATCGAATCAAACCCACTCGATCGAGTCATGCAGACTCGTGAATACTACCCGCATGTTATCTCACATACCCCAACGTACTATGCATTCATTATTATTTCAACATTATGATTACAACTACGCATTCAAATCTGCGCGACTCCTCATACAATCAACAAAATAATCCACTTCGTGTTATTAAGTGCCACGTTATAAACAGCCATCATGCTTTTCATCCAATTCGTTATACAAAACACATATCATTGAACCTTTATTCTTCATGTTACTACTCACCAAAAGCAAAACATTACCATCTATCATGCTCATATAACATTCAACTTTCAATCATGTATTACCCGCATGTTTTAAATTTTCATATCTTTTCATAACACAAACCACACCCATACACTACAAATCTTATTCCCATGTTTCTAATACAACAACATTACAAATCCACTTCATCACACATCATCATATACGAACTACTTTCTTTTTCTACCATATCATTCATCATTCTCATATACTTTTCCAACGATTCCAACCAACATGTAAGCCAACTATCATGCAACATGCTTTCAACAAACCATATACATCACAATTAACATACACGTCGCACATATACACACGGACTCCACGTTCCCATACCATGTGACTGGCTTAAGTATCATGGGGCCAAGATTTTGAAGTGAGGGCGCCTACTCACCCAAAACCTAGCATCAGTCGGGGCTCCCATTACATATACACCAGGTTCATTTTATTAGACTCCCTATGTTCATTATGTTCATTTGTTACAGGTTCCAAAATCGTCGCTCTGATACCATTTGTAACACCCCCATACTCCAAGTGTCTTACCAGGACCACTCAGGTATAAGGATACTACCATCTCGGTTTGCCTGAGGTGCGAATATCATAAGACAATAAAGAAACGTACTTTTAAAGTAATTATAGATTAAGTGACTACATGTTCAAACCCAAAACTAATAAAAGAAATTACAAGGTTCTCATACGGTCTACAGCTAAAACTATCAAAGCTACTAAACTTCGTCTGACACAGCGGAAGACTTCTAACTGCCACGTGATGACTCATCCCAGCTATCCCATACGCGTCATATCACACCGCTCAATAATCGCTCACCACCCCGAATGGATCACCACAGTTTTTAAAACATTTAAACGGGGTCGATTAATCACACAATTCAATACATATATCAACAATAAGATAAACAGACAACCGAATCCACACACACACACACACACACACCACCAACTCCCATCGTCTCAATACGACCGTCCACCTTTGGACCGGCCCCGCCTGGGGGACCGCAGCCGTTCCCACCTAAGCCCCGCCATCGTCGCGATAACCCTGTCCCATTAATGTGCACATCCCCTCCCGTGGTGGGTTCCACAAAGGGCGAAACTAGGGCGTGAAGTCACTCCCGCAAGTGACCCCACTCAGCCGAGAATGCATCTCGAGAGCCATAGACAACCAATCACAATCACAATCACAATCACAATCGTCATATCAAACAACTAACTACAGCACATCACCAATATCCCATTATGGGACTAATACTGAGTAGGAAATCCTACCTGGAAAGCACAACACGCAGACGAGATCTACAGCTGTATCAAAACGGCTCCTCTACGAATTCTCCTCCTATCATACAGCACATAAAGACTACACATCACAAACTACACACCAAAACCCCCAATTCCTAAATTAGGGTTTAACCAATCTTAACAAAACATTATAAAAACTATATTAAAAGCTTACCCTCGACGCAAGGAATCCAACGACACGAAAAACGACAAGAACCGACCGTCTGAACTTCGGGAATTGCTAAGAGTGCGATTAGGAAGATGAAGTGGCTGCTTTCTCTCTTAAACAGGGTTTTAGGTTTTGTAAAAGTGAATTAAAACAATGACGAATATGTTTAAATACCTTAATCGCATAATTAACAAAACCCGAGAAAACTCCCCGTAAAACCGGACACTCGATCGAGTACCCAAGGTACTCGATCGAGTACCCCCTTACTCGATCGAGTACCCCAACTACTCGATCGAGTACCCAACAGGTCAGAACCTATTCTAAAACACAACTTACCCTTACTCGACAGAGTAAGGCCTACTCGATAGAGTACCCAAAGACTCATAAATACGGAGTATTACATTATCACACCACAAGGTACTCTTGACTAGGCCTTAATCCATGGGTCAAAGGATACTAGCATGACACATCTTAGGGTGCTTTACAAGTATTCTAACAAGCAAATTCTTTAGAATAAAAAGCATCTACTAGGGCCTATATACACTTGTCAAGCTTCCTAAGTAGACGGTTTCACAAAAAATTTTCTAACATGCAAACTACATGCCATGATGCAACTAACATATATACATCCTAATGCATATGATTCTACCAACTAGTATGTCATATAAACTAAATGCAAGTCCTAAACTCACATTGTTTGTACCGCATCAATCAAAATAAAGCCACATAGTCATTAACATAAAGAGGAAAAAGGAGATTGGAAAGATCATACCATGCGGTCTTCAATATCCTCATGTCTCGGATGTGGCGTAGTCAATAAATGTAAACAAGGATGAACAAACACAATATATACAAAACAATTTATACAAGACTACACTAAAAAGGAAATGAACATGTTTTTGGTTTTTCAAATTGTCAAATTTTTATGGTTTTTATGATTTATGAAATAAAAAGACATATTTTTGTGATTTTTCGAAATTTTTCAATTTTTATGGATTTTTGGAATATAAATTCCCATCCCCCACTTTATTTTGGACATTGTCCTCAATGTACATGTAGGAGTAGGAATAAAAAGGAAAACATGTTTTTGGATTTTTGATTTTATGGAAATTGAAGTACAAATGCAATGATATGATATGAATGAATGCATGCTCTAACTAAATGCAATTCTATATGACATATATAACAAATGAATGCAATCTAAACTATACTATATGATGCATGATTTCTATTAAGCTATGGTCACCTATGATCAAACCTCCCCAAACCCATTTAAACACTATTTCTAGTGTAGAAAAGAATAGGATTGGTCATTAGTGACTATGCATGAATTCTAGTCTATATGCAACTATCGATATGAGTATGTGAGATATATTACAATGCAACTATACTATATGAACTCACTAATGTAAATGCAATATGAAATATAATACAAATGCAAGCTAAATGTATATGTATATAACTAAATGTAAGTGTAAATGTAATGCAAAGTTGAAGGAAAGGGTATCTTAGAAATGGTGGTTTAGGGGAGAACTCCACCAAACGCATTACTTGTTGCCATGGTTATTGATCTTGTCCATGTTGCTTAATGCTCTCAATAACCGGTCAAAGGATTGAGCACAATCCTCAAATAAGCATGAATACGGTTTGTTCCAATTCAATATGAAGCTTGGCCAAGGGAGCTTGTCACTTTTTCTCTCTTTCACCTTGCCCTTGGAACTTGAGTCTTTGAAATTCTTCAAACCAACAAGCCCATGATTCTTGTCAACATAAGGCATGGTGCGTGGTTCATATTCATCCGGAGACTTCCACTCACCAACTTCTCCTTCAATTTTTGTGGTGATGATAGCATTTGGATTTATCAATCCTTCAAGAGTAGAAGGAGAATTCTCATAACATTGATGACCGGATACCTTAGAAATTGATGTTGTGGGTGCCAAATTTCCACAAGCAAGTTCATTTGCAATCTTATTCTTGAGCTTTTCCACCAAGTACCCTTTATATGATGATTTGACTTTTTGGAGAAGATCCACCATATCATCTTCAACAATCATAGGTTCCACGGTGGGTGCGAAAAGGTCATTATGGTCAATAGGAAAGAGGAATTCATCTTCTTCATGGAAGCATACCTCAAACTTCTCAAGGATGGTCTCCTCAAGTGAGACAATCTCACAACTCCATTCCTCTTCTTCAATGCAAGACACATATTCCGCACAAGCTTCACTCCTCTTCACCAACTCTTTCTCCAACACCTCAATGTTCACATGAAAAGCCACACCCTCATACTCACAAAGGCTAAGAGTATTTGGCTTACTCAACCTCAAATCTTCCTCATCAAACACAACACTTTCATACTCACAAGAGCTCAAGGAGATTGGCTCTTCCCACTTCTCATCAAAGGTAACTCCTTCAAACTCGCATTCATGATCAATGTCCAAGGAATGGTGGGGAGTGATTGTTTAGGATTCTTTCAATTGGGCAATTTGAATTTCCAACTCCTCACCATGGGTAACAATGCTTTGAAGAACATTGTCCCTCTTTTGGCTCTCCTCTATCATTTGTTGGAAGAAGTTTTGTTGATCTCCCATCATTTGGATAATCATATTTTGAATGGGTTCATCTTCTTATTGTGAGTGGGTGTGAAAGTGGTTGTATTGTGGCAATTAAAAGTCATTATGAAGTGGGTATTGGGTGGGTGGTTGTTGTGGATATTGGATGTGGTGATTCATGTGGGAAAAATTGGGATAGTGGTTAGGATTTTCATTGTATGAGTAGTAGGGTAGGTTTGTGTTAACTTGCTCCTCAAACTCCCCATACCCATAGTCATACTCAAAAGATCCACCACATACTCCATATGTCAAGTCTTGGGTAATCATAGCTAAGACAAGGAAACAACTACAAGCATGGAAACTACACAAAAACGGTAAGAACAATCCTTGAGGAACAAGTTCCTCAAGGTGAAAGCAAAATTAAAATAGACAAACAAGTAAGAACTTAATAACATAGCACCGTCCCCGGCAACGGCGCCATTTTGATGGGGGTGTCGTCGGGTCTCCCAATCAAACACATTTATAATACTCAACAAACTACTA
>NW_027413712.1:0-12470 GCF_048544455.1 Silene latifolia
GTCTTCATTTTTGTATCGTGAGCATATATATGTTGCCAACCGGACAAAAAATCAACCCGTCATCATTGTTAATACCTCAAATGCAACTTGTAACATAAAAAATAGAACATTATTAGATTTGGTGATTCAAAATTAATAGGCATAGATGATACGTCACATATTATCACGAAATAATAAATAATGCATTAAAGAACAACTAACAAGGACGATATGAGAAAATAGAGTACGTGATTGTACACAAAGGTGTAGCCTATGTGAACGTTTGAGTTTGATACTGGTAGGCCTGTCCGGTGGCTAACAATAATCACATCAGCACTGGGAGACTCTGTTCTCGATAGCGGAGCCATTTTTCTACCTTCAGATAAGCACAATAACACTTTCTTTACTTAATAATTTTCGCATCATAAGTTCCAACTAGCGGCCCTATTTATCGATCTACATCTACCTACGAATTCTACTCTAACTACATAATCGGACACGGTGAAAAGGCGGGTAATTTAATGTATTCGGCATTGGACACAAGAAACAAAAATGGATATGGATATGAACAATCTTCAAAAGAGATAAAAAATGGATCAAAGACGATTAAAAAAGCACCATCAATAATTCATTATGGTCAAATCCGTCTGATGAATGTAAAGAACCGCACGAGTTGTAATCAAAGAAGAAATAGTACCTCATAAGTCCATCCATCAAAACATCTAGGTGAGTAGCCATTCTGTGGGATGAGATAGCATGTGCTTCTTTGAATATTCAACCCTACCACCTTGGGGACGTCAAGCGCAAAACCGAGAGATATAATTAAGGCAATCGACCGGGGGGAGGAGGTTGGGTAAAAAGGGACAAAGCTTTCAGGTTTCGCTGAGGAATGAACCCATCTATTGTAGTCTATGGGTGCTAGGTTAAGCATGTGATACACCTCCTCATTAAAAATCTCCAAAAGAACCTGTGAAATTTTGGCGAAACACCGGGGTATTTCTCAACTTCATCTATTATAAAAATGAGGTAGCTCTTTGAATCATAGACCATAGAATACTAATACTTACCAAAGTACATCGGGGTAGCACTACGCCTGCCGGTACCACGGTTCAACAGAAAGCAGTAGCAGCTCACACAGCTACGGACATTAAACAAGCATGATTTCTTTCCGGGGGAGGTCCTTCGACAAGTGGGGTACCTACAAAACAACACTCTTACAAACATGCCACCGTTTCAAAGTCCGTCTCACGATCCGATCAAACGATGAAAACAAGCTTGGAAAGATCAAACGGCAAGCAAACATGATATGAAACGTTGCCTCATCATTGAGTGGGACCTCACTTGCACTAGTACAAAAACGACATACGGCCACGGTTAAAATGGGCATAAAGGCTACGGTTGTACAAGTAGCAAATCGAGGAGGTAGCCTTAAGTGGAGAAGAAAAAGGCTACGGTTCACAACCGCCATAAGTGCACTTAAGGCTACGGTTATTAACCACCAACCGTAGCCATAAGGAGATAAAAGGCTACGGTTCCCTTTTAACAACCGTAGCCTTTTCTCAATTAAATTTTAAAAAAAAAAATCCAATATTTTTTTCCGATTGAATGTAAAGCTTTTTATTAAAATAATAAAGTAATTAATTACAAAACCAATGTTTAACCTACAATTACCATTACAAATCAACACCAGTATTCAAAGCTAAACAAAATAATCATATTCTACTTGGATATCTGAAGCTACAATATTCCTCCATGATCGAGTAGCATCATTAGACTTCATTTAACCATCAACACTTTCTTAGGCACAACTCCTAATAGTGACGATCATCCGGTGTCAACGCAATAGGCGAATCTTTGCTACATATGGATCTGTGTTTTAGACATAAATAACGAGATGAATGAAGCAAAGATAATATTGAGGCCGAGATCGGAGATCCTACCATAGCCGAAGTTACGAGTGCAACACATTATCAAATACAAGCTTTCCCCTGAAAGAAGGATCAAACCAAAGATGGAAATTTTTGACAACAGATGATCGTCATAAGACTCACAACAGCAATAAGGACTCAAGTCCCAAAAGAATGGTGGAAAAAATAAGCCATCATAGCGAATCACAAGTAAAAAAGTAGATCAAAGGAGCAAATGAAATGAAGACGGTAGTATACAAAGGTGAATCTACCATCCTCACAATATAGTCCATTATAATTAATACACAAACCCAAATGAAGAGACTGTTGTCAAATTTTAATTTTCAACTTGTGTAACTTTGACAAAAACATGGAGCCAAGGCGGAATTCATGTCGCGATACCCATTAATCGGTGGAATATTTCTCACAAAAAAAATTGAGAATGTATTGAGGATATAAAAGCAGCGCACTCACCAATTGCACTTTATCAAGCTTGGACCTGCAACACCTGACCTTAGACTTTTCACTAAAAGCCACTTGATCGAAATTTAGGCCAAAGCGAGAAAACAAATTTTCTAGTTCTAAACCATGTGAAGGTAGTCATAGCACACAAGTTCTATCGACTATATAAATTTACAATGAGCATACCACATAATTAGTTAAATTTTTTAACATTACTAGCTAACTTACCAATTGTTTTACTAAGATTGGCGATGTTACATTTCCAAAGACTCACTTCGGTTGGAGAGTTAGAGCTCAAATGGTATTTCTCCCTAATTAGAGAAGCTTGAGCACACTGCGTTTACGGTGAAGCGAAATTGAAGTTGGTAATATTTTAAAATAAAATCTAACAAAATCTACACTTAGATCTAAAAATTTAAAATAAAGTAACAATAACAATACTAAAAGCAAATAAAAATAGATCTAAATTGGAAGGAAAGAGATGTTGCCTCGTCATTGTTGTCTTTTGTTCTTTGCGGTGGCCGACGACTTTAAGTGTCTGAGAAGATCTCATTGAGATGAAGGCGAAGGTAAACTAGAAGAAACATAAAAAATATTAGCCAAATCAACGGAACAAAGATTTAAAACCCTAGATCGTTGTAAATTAAATTAATTTTCACTAAGTTCCGCCACGATAGAACGATTAAATATCATAAAGCCATCAATCGAATTAAATACGAATATGAATTGAAATCTTAAAAAAATATATGTTTGTTCAAGGCCATTAAGGACTAACTTTGTGGGTGGGACGGAGACTGTGGACATTAAGGAAAACCCGTCGAATTTTTGCACAAGTCGAAGTGACGGTTTTGAAGAAACTATCATTTGTGTGGTTGGCGAAGGGAAAGGATTGGTGGTTTGGTGATACCGCGGTTTGTCGAGCGATGTTGCGAGGACAAAAAGCGGATGTATAACTACGAGAAAGTGAATGGTCGTGTCGTGTGTGTGAAGAGGAGAGGTCTAGGGTAGTTTGCCTATTAAGTTTTGCACTTAATGAAAATATTTTTACAGCGGTTATTTAAAAATCGATGTTAGTATTTATCCTATTTACATCGTTTATGTTAAGCAGTGACACAAATACTTTTGTACATCGGTTTTCAAAATAACCGATGTAAGGTGAAAAAAGGCACACATTTTACATCGGTTTTTGTAAGAACCGATGTTATGTAATTACATTTACATCGTTTCAACTAAAACCGATGTCTTTGTGGCGATGTCAATAGGACTTTTTCTACTAGTGGGAGATCTACGCGGATGATTTATTTTAAGTCAATTTTGGGGAAATTAATAGACATCGGATATTGTATATGTCCGATGTTATTTAAAATGGACATCAGTTTTTAAGTTGAACCGATGTATATTAAATTATATAGACATCGGTTTTTAGATCTACGATGTCTATTATTTTGTACATCGAGGTTTCTAAAACTATGATGTTTATAAAGTGATGTCCATAACGCTTTTTGTAGTAGTGAATGTTGCTATTATTGCTTAAAGTGTTGCGACAAAATGCAACATTTGTGTCAAAACGTTGCATTTATAACAATACAATGCAACACTTCTCTTAAAGTGATGCCATATATCAATAAAAGCAACATTTTTGAATAAAGTGTTGCATGATTAACTAAAATGCAACATAAAAAACAAAGTGTTGCAGATGAAATGTTGCATTACATCAATTTTTGTAGTAGTGGGAGGTGTACATGATACAACCCGAAGGTTTTGTCGATTCTAAAAATCCTAACAAGTATTGCAAACTTAAGAGATCCATTTATGGTCTTAGCGAAGCATCACAGAAGTTGGAATCATCGATTCGATCATGTGATAAAGAGAATGGTTTTACTCGAAGTGTTGAGGAACCATGTTTATACATGAAATTTAGTGGGAGCATTGTTGTGTTCCTAATCTTGTATGTCGATGACATACTACTCATTGGAAATGACATTCCAATGTTGTCTTACGGTAAGAAGTGGTTAGGTAACCATTTCCAAATGAAGGATTTCGGAGAGGCACGAGGATCATATTAGGTATCCAGGATCCATAGAGATAGATCCAAGAGGATATTGGCACTAAGTCAAGAATCTTATGTTGATAAGATTCTTTGACGTTCGGCATGGACAAATCAAAAGGGGATTGGTACCTATGGTAAGCCAGGACAATATTGAGCAAGTCTCTCAATCTCCTCAGAACCCCATGATGTTGAAAGTATGAATATGATCCTTATGCTTCATTTGTTGGATTAATCATATACGCCATGATATGCACACGTCTACGATGTCTCGTATGCCTTGAGCATGGACGAGTAGATATCAAGGAAATCGGTGAGAATCAACTTGGATAGTCGTCGAGAACATCCTTAATTACTTGAGAAGAACTAAGGATTCTATCGTAGAGTTTGGAGGAGACACCGAGCTCCGTGTTAATGGTTACACGGACTCAAGTTTCCAAACGGATAGAGATGACATGAAATCACAAGCTCGTTTCGTTTTCATGCTCAATGGTGGTCGGGTTAGCTGGAAGCTTCAAGGAAGCGTGACTGCGGTTCAACAACGGAGGTGAGTACATTGCGGCATCGAGAAGCTTCAAGGAAGGTTTGTGTGGATCGGCGATTCATGGAAGGTCTAAGAGTAGTACCTACGCCAATGATCCCATCACTCTCTATTGTGATAATAGTGGGACAATCTTCAGCTAAGAGCCAAAGTCTAGTAATAGATCTAGACATGTACTTAGAAAATATCATGTAATTAGAGATTTCATTGAAAGAAAGGAAATTGCGATATGTAAGGTTGGGACGGATGATAACATAGATGATCTGCTCACCAAGCCTTATCGCCGAGCTAAGCATGATGGACATGTTGCGTTCATGGGACTTAACGTGTACCAAGTTTGTGTTAGATTTTGAAATGAAATAAAAGTGTTGTTTTTGTTCATGTTCATAATCACATTTGTCTTTTATCTTTTCTTTATACATTGTTACATCCAAACGGGTTGTAGTGACAATGGAACCCCGTTAAAGTGAACACGGATTAACATTGTATTCGCCCATAGTCACTTGTATGAGGTGACGTCTCGAAGTGACTAGAGTGTGGTGCGATTGATGGCAAGTTCAAGTGCCATGGAGTCATGTGTGATGACTAGTCGATCAAATAAGCGGTTGTTAGGGACACTTTGTCGGGCCTTATGACCGCTTATAGAGTTCCGGCAAATTTATATAGCCTGGTCGTGGCGAGAGCTACTATAGTATTCTAATAAGTCGATTCTTTTGACTAAGACTATTCGCCCTAAGGTGGCACGATTTGATTAACTTTGATTTATGTTACTACGACCTTCGTAAATGGGGTCAAATGGGCATATTTTGGGTTATGATGGTTGTGGCTAGTCGAAGGGAATAAGTGCAATAGGAATTGTCCACCCCTTGTCAGGGTTATAACAATATCTCTGGGCCACTCGAGGAGTAATGAACTAGAAATGCGTGGCCACGCTCGGAAGGTATCTATGGTAGATAAATCCGGTCAATCAGTTATTCTCCAGATCGAGGAAACCACTCTCGATATGATCACTTTCAAGTAAGACCTGAAAGACACCTTGCATTGAGTGGGAGATAGTAATAGGACAAGAGAATTGGTGACGCACACTTGTCAAGGACAAGTGGGAGATTGTTGGAATATGTGTCCTCAACAATAATGCGATCTGTATGTCGATCATGATGATCACATGTTTAGATCTCATTTTTAAGAATACATGTGGGATGTAATATTTGTGGTCAATGGTCCACACATATCGGTAATGATTGGCGACTAGAGTTTGACATTCTTGTCGTAGTGCGGCGGTGGTGATCGTTTATCCCCTTAGGTCATACCTAAAGGGTAACACTCTTAATTGAATATTTAATTGATCGTATGACGACACGAGTCAATTGAATTACTTAAAATTGACGGACGATTTTGGAAGTAATATTTACGTGTCTCGTTGTAATTTGATTAAATTAGACACGGTCTAAAATGTCAATTGTTTGATTGCTTAGATGAAATTATTGTTCTACGGAAACAATTGAAGCTGAATGAATAATTTATTATAAATACAAGACGTTGTGATTTATAATTGGTAAACAGTTTTGGTACAAGTAATTATGAATTACTAAGTCGATTTTGTACATAACGTATTTTTATTAATACGTTGATTTTTAATATGTTAAAATGCATGACAATTTTACATGACTTGTGACATGTGACAAATTAATAAATTGACAAAGATAAAATAGAACCCATTTTATCTTATATGGACCGAAATATTGGAGGGAGTATAGTGTTTAAATTGTGTTAAATTATTTAAGTGGAAACAACATGATTACACACCTAGATAGTAGCCATGCATACCTATGTTTTCTTGAGAACAATAACTTGCCCATGCATTGGCTCTCTCGCTTTCACCCCACCGGTTTTCAAAGGGCATCATAGAGAGTTTTTCTCTCTAATTATTCATTCATAGTTTTACATATGATTTCTAGTGTAAGAAATACAAAAATCTCTCTACATCTTATGAAAAACTAGAGAAATAAAAAGCTCCAAAATTATCTCTCTCTTGGCGAAATTACAAGAGACAAAAATAATAGTTTTGGGTCAATTTTAGTAAGATAAATATTGTTCTAGATTCAAATAATATTTATTTTAAGAGGTTATCTTGGGTATTCATCTTTGGGAGAGATTCAAACTTGAATCATTTTTCTTCCATTTATAAAAGCTCAAGAACAAGTGAGAAGGAGAACTCACTTGTGCCCTTTTAATCCGAAACTACTATAGTAAGAATGACGATTTCTTCTCTATTTTAATTATGTTTGCATGCATAAGATCTAAATTTATTTTTTATGACAAAATTAAATTGCAATATATATGAATATGTTGTATAATGAGATATAGATATCTAACACTTATAACTCGATAAAACGGTCGAAAATCGACATGCATGCAACAACAAAGCTCTGATACCACTTGAAGGTGCTAGATCTCTAATTAGACTCTTTAATTAGTAAGTAAATTACATGTTAATTTAGTATATGCATGATCTAGTTACATGGATGAGATTATATAGGCAAAAATGAGTAAAAGTAAGAATTTTCTTTACATTGCTAGTAGGAAATTATGGGCACAACAAAGGACTCCTCCTTTGTTTTTTAAACTAAATATGAATGGAAGATCCTCCTTCTTCCTAGTAGTCATAGTAGAGTACCTCCTATGATGGCACCCAAGACTAACCCCAATACTACTAATATAAATTAGACTAGAAAATACTAGTAGAAAGCCCTTAATAATATTTATGTATTATTGCTATTAATAATACTTGGTAAATATTATTATTTGTGATTTTATTTTGATGGATTTTTGATCAACTTTTAATCAAGATGGTGAAGAAAATGATGGAAAAAGGTTCCTTTTTTCTTACATGTTACATGGCCAAAAGGGTCCTTTTATGGACAAATTTTCGTCTAAAATTTTCATCCCACTAATGATCAAAGGGTGGGGTATATATAAGAGGTCAAATGTAAATAAATCAACCAAAACATACCATGTGCTTAGGTTGAGTGTTTGGCAAATAAAAGTGTGTTATACACTACTTATATGACCGGTCCAAACATATCATATGGGTCTTATTTTGACTTTTGACATTTGTTCCACAAATGCATATAAGTTCTATATTTAATCATCTTATATAATTAAATATTAATTTGATTATTTAGCACTTAAATAATACAAATTATTGAATAATGTACACTCGACTCTTAAGTGACCTTATCATTTTATCAAAATATGTCTTATGAAACTCATTTAGCTAATTTTTACAACTCCTTGTAATTATAATTAGCTAATTACCTCCGCCTCAAAATATATTATAACACACCGTATTAATATAGTAAATTAACTATTAATTACAATATTCTATCTCAACATTTATTATTCGATTATCAAATAATCTATAAAATACTATTAAAAGCCTAATTTAAAATGGCTCATAAAGTCCACGTCAACAAAGCCACGTGTGATTGTAAAAAGCCACGTCAGATAATTACTATGCCACATTTGCAATCAAAATGCCAACACATAAACTTTTATCAATTTTATAAACACATAAAATCTTTATTAAAAGTTTCGCACTTAAAATGAAGTCGCGTCTTTAAAATGACTCATAAAGTCACGTAGAAATGCGCGTATGATCATGAAATGCCACCTTTGATTAACGAAATGCCACGTTTGACTATGGAATGACACGTCCGCATCAATAAACTACTACAGTAAAACGTAAAAAGAAAAAAAATGATATTTACCTGTTGCACTTCCTCTCCTCCATCTCTATCAGCTTCATTAAAAAAAATATCTATAAATATTATAAAAAGACAAACTATCCATATATTATTCTCGCCACGTCAGGAATCCCCTCTACCCATGCCACCACGTCATCAGCACAAATACAGCTTATTTACCCTACTTTGACGTTTTCTTCTTTGGCTGAAGAAAAATATAAACTTAAAAGTTCTTCCTTTTCCCTTCATTGCTATCATTAAAGACCCATTAACTGGCACCTCCTCACTCTTCATTATACCAGCCTCTTTCAACTTCATCTTCCTCATCATTTCTCCACTTCTCATGCCCTTTTATCTTTCCCAAATTCAATGTTACGTTTCAATTCTTCACCTAGCTTCATATGAATATGACTATAAGAGAGTTGGAAATTTCATTTTTCAGTAAATTTGTTAAATTTTTACTAATACAATTCTGTGATATTTTTCAGGTTACTCATCCTCATAATTGAAGCTTTCCATAGATGGGAGTCAGATCTCTACCTTGCTTTTTTGGGGTCATAATCTTATATTACTTTAATTTGATTTTCATTTTGTATGTTTTCCTTCCTTTGATTTCTATTTGATTACTTCATTGGACCTAAGCTTTACGGTTTGTTCATGAGTTTGTCTTCGATTCGATTTTGATTTTCCGTCTTTTCTTCCTTTCAGCGCAAATGGAAGCTCACATATATTACCACAGCAAACACGAAATTCCGATACCCAAATTTGTGTTCGGTCCTGCCAAACTGTGCCATACAACCACAGCTATTCAACGGGCACCCCTACGCCACCCCTACGCCATCCAGCAGGAGCCTAATACTACTGAAAGCAGTCCAAAATTGAAACTAACTATTGGTTATCTCCTTCTTCTTTACCTTATTTTCCACTTTCAATTCAAAATAGTATTGGTATATGACTATCTTCAATGGTAAACTTTCTCCCTCTATGATTTCTAACTATATATTCATACTCTCTACTACTTCCTCACTGCTCACCGAGGTTATGAATGGTTGGTGTTAATTGATAGAGTTTGATGTCTCAATTGTTCGACACGAGATGATCGGGAAGTAGGGAGTATTCGATTTAATTCTGCCGTTGGGGTTCAACTCATCAACTATCACGCTAAAAAAAACCGTCATTTCTGTTGCCACTCTTCTGAATGCACCTATAAGGCTATAATCGTTGCTTCACAGGTTCGTATGTATCTTAGAAATCTTCATTGTTTTGCTTAATTATATTGGATTTTTGTGCGTCATATTGAACGAAATACGTGTTCTAGATTTAATTATTCTAAGCTATTATTTACTTGTAATTTTGTATGATCTTATCATTGCCGGCGTTTGATTGATCTGTTATTCGATGCTGATTTTTCCAAATGTGAAATTGGCTTGCAATTAAAATGTTGTTTTTTGGATGTTCAAATGGCTGTGTACATACATTCTGTTTCCTGGTATAATTTTCATAAGATGGCTGAGTTGGACACACTTGAACACAGACCTGCTCAATTAGAACTTAGAAGTTTCAACATAGACGAACATACATAGTCAATTGAGACCGAGATGTGATGAATTTTCAGAAAGTAGCCGATTCCGACACTTGGACCGCAAACCTGTCGAATACTTCTAACTAAGCTAATGTAAAATAGGTCAAAATTTACGGGTTCATGACCCTCAAATAATGAGTTGGATTGGGTTGGGTTGGATTGTTAATTGAGATCCGTTTTTTACAGGACTAACAAAGAGTGATTATTCTGAAAAAATGTTAGCAACTTGGACATAATACTCATATTTATTTAGTACTCCGTAGTAGTCAGAGCAATTTGACTTGACATGAAGATTATACAGCGGTAGTAGTTCCTCTTCTCTTTAGCTGGTTTAATACTATAAACTTGTGACTCTATTTTGTGTTTTCAAAGTCTCCTGAAACCCAAATTGATAGAGTTTGATGTCTCAATTATTTTAATTCAATACGCAAATTCACATGGTTAAACTTTAGATTATATTCCAAACTCAGAACTAGAAGTCGGAGGCTTTGAAAATGGAAAGTGGGTACAAACTAATGGGTATACTGTAAAAAGCATCTATAATTGGCTCTGACCTGAGGATCAGATTGATGAATGGAGCAGGGTAATCTGGCATTCTTGGGTTATTCCTGAACATGCCTTTCAGGCCTAGCATTACTGGGTTACTCCTAAACATGCCTTTCAAGCCTGGTTAGTCACTCAGAATGCACTCAACAGGAGGATGCAACTGAAGAGAATAAGAGTCTGTGAAGAGAGCATGTGTTGTATCTGAGCAGCAGGAAGAAACTCAAGGGTGTCTGATATTTGAGAGTTTATACAACAGAAGAGTTTTGGGGGAGCATTTTTCACCTTTTACTGGTAATTAAGTATTATATATGAATGAAATTTCTTTATTAAACCTTGGACCTGGAAAGCTACTTCTCCTTGCCAGCGGGTGAAGTGATCAGCTACCAGATAGAGAGGATCCAATTGCAGCCAATGAAGCAACTGATGATGCTGTGTGCTTACAGGTGGTTACGTTCTTGAATGACGGAATGAACGGATAAGGAAGATGTCCTTCGACTGAAAGTTCCCCATATTTATAGGGCTCGGTCCCCACATGCATTTAGCTGAGCTTACGAACAGCAGGGCTCCGTGCGTCTCTTGCCAGAGCAAGTTCACTTCTCTCGCACCTCATTTGCCATATACACTATATTTCATTTGAGCTCCCCCTTATGGAAGTGGCTTGCTTCCCTTGGTTTTGTTCCTTTACAGACGTATCTAAGCGAAGAAGAATGCTTCGACCCGCTTTCGCGACTTCGTTAGGAAGGGTGTACCTTGTAGGTCGGTTCCTAACCGATTGATTGTCCCCACTGATTCTGCATACAAATAATGTGGTGCAAGAAGAGCAGGGGACTATGATGAAGAGAAATGATCAGAAAGTCGTGGTTATGGCGTGCATTTATCACATTTGGCTGTAAAGAAATGAAAGTCGACTGGAATTCAATTCAAGCTGCAAAAATCTCAAATTTTAGTGAACAAATTAAATAGCTCAAATTGTTAGAAGTCGTATCATTAGTAGCATCAAGTTTCTTATTGCAAAAATCAATGAAAGATGGTTAAAAAATGAGAAACTAATTGTGTAATGTCTGGGACTTGGTTTGTAAATGATCTTATTTTTACACAAAATCTCATTATAGACGGTAACTATCCGTCTATGGCTAAAGACGGGACAAGTAACATACCACATTACGCATAAGATAAACAAAAACTTGCGTCGTGGGGCCCAAAACTGTCACCACTTTAAGGATATTTGACCCGTCTCTTGCTATAGACGGATATAATCCGTCTATAGCAAAACTTGGTGATTTTTATACACTATACTTGCGTAGTTACATTGTACCAAAAAAAAGAAAAAGAAAAATGACGTCATGTGAGTATGCATTACAAACTGTGATTTAACTGTGATTGTAGTTTGTACTGGTCAATTCCGCACACTATATATTCCGTATTACAAACTGTGATTTAACTTAAACATGACACCAAAATTAACGGGTTTGGTTTGAGATTTAATGACCCATTTATAGAAGTGGATCGACGCTAACACGGCACGATATTTACTTGGGTCGGGTTTGGGTCGAACTCTCTAAACACGAACCCGAAACGATATGTACAAAGCTTTCAAATGAGTACGCATTTCATGTTATTGCTCTTATCTGCAAAAGCAGAGCAAGTATAAGCACGCAAT
>NW_027413713.1:0-12377 GCF_048544455.1 Silene latifolia
TTTAATTAACTATTAATCGTATTATCGCTAATAATTTGTTCGTTCATTTATTTATTCTTTTTTCCCAAATTATCCTTCTTAAAGGTATTTTCGACATAAATCATTGAATCCATTGTAATTATTGTAATTTTCATTATTGTATTTTATTGTATTTATTGTATCATTTGTATGCCTTCACAGATAATTGAATCTTAAATTCCTACTTTGACCCAATTGTATGCTAAAATTACGTGTTGGCAACCGCTTAGTCTAATTCTTCACATGCTAGGATTAAAACTTGGATGTTGCGATCGAGCAATATATCAAGTATAGACGATTTTCCTAATCATTTGTAGAGGCCGCTATCGAGGCGGGTGGGATTAGGTGTTCGATAAAAAGAGCTTCTAATACGTGCCCTCACCCCTTCTCCGGATCTGTGAACATCCGTGTTCATTGGCATCCCGAGTCATTCTAGACATAGAATGCTAAGGGTAATGAGTTCTTGGTGTTCATGTCACTACTTTGTGTCTTGACATGACACGAGGTATTCGAACGGTTTCCAATTTTCCAAAATAAATTGGTGGCGACTCCACAAATGCAAACGCTTGTTTCCCAAGCGACCCTGTGGCCCCCGTGTCCACACTCTCGAGTGCTAACCGGAACAACAAGGAGGGGTTTACCGAGGTTCCTAACAGTTGGAGGAGGGTGAGTACTCAGTTGGTCGATGGCCGAGTGAATCAACTTTGGTGGAAAAGTTCGTCAACAATCTCGCCGGTGTATGCCAATATGCTAGGTATCAAAATATCAAGACCTTCCGGGATCTAGAAATTCCGGGACACGCATTGAAGATGACCTCCAGAAAGGGTGTCTTGGCAAAAACCAGCGAGAGGCTACCAAGGATCCACCTCAACCGGATCTCGCCCTTACGGCCGAACAAACAAGATCGGTGAGGTTAACCTCGTTGAACCATCTGCTAAGAGAGCTGAGCGCCCCCAGAGAGTGTTCACCAACATAGGGTCGACTTATGCAAGTGCTCTGAAGAGGCTCATGGACCCAAGGAAAGTTACAACCAATTGGACCCACCCCGAATCTGACTGACGCTAAGAAATCCCGCTTCTGGAACCCCAATGCCTATTATCAGTACCATCAAGGGAAGGGGCATGATACTGAAACCTGCTTCAAACTCAAGCACATCATCCAAGACATAATTGAGAAAGGAGACTTGCCTTTACCCCCACCGACTAAGCCAAATAACAAAATGAACCCTTTGGGAATCCATGCTATCTCAGGATGATGAGCCAACTCTCTCTAGCTGCTCACACCTCATCTCTGCCGATTGATGACGAGGTGAATGCTTTGGAAAAAGATCCTCGAACGGGGTGTTTGTGTTCGATCTTGCCACTATGCTCACTATGTTTCAACAATTGAGGAAGCCATAGCCAGCTGACCTCTCCGAGAGAATCACCGACTTGGACGATGCCTACCGTCGACTTATCTTCAATCCTCCACCACCGCGCCTGAGGAGAATTCCCCGGCGTTCAAAACTACCCTCACCAAGATGGATTGCTCCATGACCATTCGGCATGCACCTCATGAAAATCACCCTCACAACAACTACCCTCAGAATAACTACCCTCATAAAATCACCCTCGGAAAATCACTCCCACAAAAATTTTCCTCACAAAATTACCCACCAAAAATGCCCCTCAAAGGTGCCTTGAGATTTCAAATCAACGGCATGCGGAGAGACGACGTTGAAGACGTCTCGTTGTCCCGAAAAGAAAACGGGCGAAAGAGATCGGTCACCTTACCCGATCCAGGACGCCCCTATAAATCCGAACAATCAGCGGTCATTCCAACAACGAATGACCAAATCGTCCCAGAGTGGACACTCAACCAAAGGCTCACGAGAATTCAATCACGAAACGACCAGGAAGGCAAAAGCCGAAATCTCAGTTTGGCAGTTGATTACAACGTCTTTTGAGCATCGACGGGCTTTGCTACGGGCCTTGGGAAAATTAACCGTGCCCTCCCACCTCTACCCCGGAAGAAATAGTGGCACATATGCGAGGGACGCCCGATCGAACAACCCAGTCGTCTTCTCCGACGAGGATATCCCTCCCTTTGGAACCAACCATAACCTGGCTCTGTATATCACCGTACAGTGCCTCAAGAAAAATGTACCCATGGTCCTCGTGGATGACGGATCCGCGGTGAATGTCATTCCTCTCAAAGCTGCTCACAAGCTGGGAATTAAGGAAGATGATTTGGTCCCGACAAACCAAGGAGTACGCGCCTACAACGGCACTCGTCGCAAGGTCGTGGGGCTCATCACTCTGACCATCGCAACCAGACCACTAGAAAGGCAAACCAATTTTCAAGTGGTCGACATTGACGCCTCTTTCAATATGATCTTGGGACGTCCCTGGATTCACGCCATCAAGGCAGTTACCTCGACTCTCCACCAGAAAATCAGGGTCCCCTTCAACGGGAAAACGATCACAATTCCTGCTTCCCCGATCAAAGCTGTCATGAGAAGAGGAATAGCCTCCCAAGCCATTGAGGAGGATGACAATGAAATGTCGGGATTCCAAGTTGTGAATGCCATAACCAATGAATCAACACCCTTTGATTGTGACCCATTCGCCAACCTCACAGTCAACCGTATCATCATGCGCCAGGGTTACTTCAGGGTTTGCCGCTTCAATCCATGAAAGATACCTTACCTCCCTTGAAGCAGGGCTAAGGTCCCCAACATTCCCTTCGGCGGGATATGAACCTACCGATGAAGATATCCGGAGATGAACCTTCTAGTCGAAACGCAAGAAGCACGGGGTTATCCTCCGTCCCTATCATCTGACCCTCAATGGATACTTTGTCCCCGAGGGAGAGTCCGAGCTCTACCATGGTTTTCCAGAGCCAATCTATGACTCTGTGGTCAAGGCTAGGTACCCGGGTGTGGAAGTCTTCAGATTGCTACTTTATCCGACAACACGAATCGCATCAATCGAGTCTAAGCCGTCACCATGCCTCGATGGACAAGCTGTCACACTCCTCTTTGGGGAAGATAACATCAAGCACCTCGACTATGAGGACATCATCAACATCGCCCTGAAGGACAATCAATTTGACCCAACTGCCTTGATCTCGACAGCGACCCAGAAATCTACCCAAAGGCCGGAGGAAGGCCGTCAAGTGGACCGATCGCAAGGCCGCATTCTCAAGATCACAACTGGAGAAGGCCCTATGTTCAGAGAGGGAAGTGAAGAAGTATCTTAGTCTTAGTCCGAGTCGGAGTCGAGTCCCAATAGGTCCTAACACTCCTGATGTCCTAGTCAAGGTCCCTTTCCCTTTGTTTTATCACAAAGTCGTGGTCGATTCGGAGGCCGAGTGCTAGGGTCACCCCACTCCCATGAAAGGTGACAACTGGAGCCTGTTCCAGGGGCCGCCTCCTCTGTTGTGTCACCTCTGACTGACCACAAGATGTCTGTCCTCTCCGAGCTTTTCGGTCGTGTCAACTTAATGAACGCTAAGTTTGCTTATGACTCGTCTAAATTTAACTGCAATACAATTCTGAATGACTATGAGGAATTTGACTTGAGTGACTACCCACCTCACCTAGCCAAAGAACTTGACAAACGGGATGCCAGAACCCCCATCATTGAGGAGACCGAACCTATCAACGTAGGAACCGATAACACACCTCAAGAACTTAGGATAGGGACAACCCTGGACCCCTCGGAAAGACAACAGTTCAATGACCTCCTCCACGAATACAAGGACGTATTCGCACAGTGGTCGAGAGATATGTCGTGGATTGACAGAGAAATTGCAGAGCACGGATACCCATTAAACCGGAGCTAAAACAGAAGCGAAGCTACGCCGAATGTGTCCTGAATGGGTTCTGAAAATCAAGGAAGAAGTGGATAAAAAGTTCAAGGCTGGTTTCATCAAAGTGTCTGAATACTCTGATTGGGTGGCCAATATCGTACCCGTACCAAAGAAAGACGGAAGAATTCGGGTTTTGCGTCGACCCGGGGATCCGAACAAGGCGAGTCAAAGGACGACTTCCTTTTCCACACGTTGACATTACGGTAGATAACACTCTTTGAACATGCTCTCCTATCATTCATGGACGGGTATCTTTGGTACAACCAGTTAAAATGGTCGAGGAAGACATGCACAAGATGGCATTCACTACACAAAGGGTACATATTGCTACACGGTCATGTCCTTGACCTCATCAGCGCGGAGCAACCTATCAAAGAACCGCAACTACCCTCCTACATGATATGATGCACAAGGAGGTAGAGGTGTATGTCGACGACATGATTGTCAAATCAAAGGAATCGGACAGCCATATCAATGCCCTCCGGAAGTTCTTCGCTCATCTGCGGAAATATAACATGAGACTAAATCCTCAGAAGTGTGCATTCGGGGTCACCTCCGGAAAACTCTTGGGACATGTCGTCAGCAAAAGAGGCATTGAGATTGACTCAACCAAAATCAAAGCCCTTCAACAAATGCCACGGCCTAGGAACAAGAAGGTGATTCGGGATTTCTCGGTCGGAGTTCAATACATCACCGCTTCATTGCCAAGCTCACCATGATTTGTGAACCAATATTCAAGAAGCTTCGTGCCTCCGATCACACCGATTGGGACGATGACTGCCAAAAGGCCTTCGACAGGATAAAGGAAATCCTATCCAAGCCTCCTGTGCTCATGCCACCTCAACCGGGGATTCCTCTATCCATGTACCTGACTGTTACCAGCACGACCATGGGAGCTATGCTAGCACAAACAGTCGGCAACGAAGAACGAGCCATCTACTACATCAGCAAAACGTTCATCGAGTACGAGACGAGGTATACCCAACTGGAGAAGACCTGCCTTGCCCTAGTATGGTCAATGATATGAACATTATTTGCGCACATTTAGTCCCCTAATTGAGCCTATTTTTCATACTATTATAACATTCCTTAGCCATTTTATCCGTCAAAACCTTCCTATTTGCTTTTCTATCGCATTTCATATGTTTTGTAGAAAAGGAGATAATAAGGCGGAAATTCCCGTCTTGCGTACATATTTGGAAGCTTATTGAAGATATTAGATGGACTAGTATGAAGAGGAGGCAAGAATGATGACCAAAGATGTAGGAATAAAGTGTTTATAGAAGGATCAAAGAGTTAAAAGTAAGAATGACGAGAGGGAAGGCATTACAAGAAGAAATCTCTCGAAGACCAAACCAAGGGTTGCTCCTTTGGCTCTGAAAATATGCTAGATGGAACGGCGTCGAAAAAACAAGTGATCTAGGCTTTTGAATCACTCCAATAGGAGTCCGGATGAGAAAATGACGTCTGTTTTACAATCCGAGCTCAAGATACAGCTCAACCCGCTCGGGTCAAATTCAACCCGCTCGGGTTGAAGCCCAGGACGCCCATATTTCGCTCGGGACGGGCGTATTCCTGGACAGGAAACTTTTCCTTGCTACATGAACCACAAGACGCCCGTCTTGCTCCAAATCCGCCCGTCTTCCCCTGCTACAATCCGCCCGTCCCGACACCAATCCGCCCGGATTCCTTTACATCAATTTCGTCTTCTTCAAGCTTCAAAGAAAGAAGCCCTTCCTTCGAAAAATACCGGCGTCTCCCTGCTCAAATCTCAAAAGTGTAATTACTAGTTTAGCCCTTAGTTAACCCTAATGCATCCACCTAATTTCCACTATAAATACCCCACTTGTAAATAATCAAGGGGGGTCTCATCAAGTTTTAGAGTAGAAAATCCTTCTTTAGATTAGATTAGGAGTAGATTAGAATAGATTACTCTTTAATCTTTCCACAAATCTCACATTAATCTCTCCTTAATTATTGTTCAAGTTTATTATTCAAGTTTGTTACTTTTGGGTAATTGAAGATTATTGGGTTATTATTGGAGGATTGACAACCCTTCATCAATCAATCAAGTTTCTTCTATTATTCTTTGCTTTATTATTTGGATCACCTCAAGTTTGGTATAATTCCTTTACCCTTTAATCTTAATTGTTCATTTCTTCATTCTATTATCATGTTTATACTTGTTGTGATGTTTGACACCATTAATGACATGTTTCTCATGATAATGAGTGAGTAGTCTTTTAGCTAGGATTAGTGGGTAATTAGGGGAAACCAACATGGGATTGATTCATGCTTAATCTAATATGTTCACATGATTAAATTGCTTGCTTGTTGTGATGTCAACATTATGCACATGTTATGTTTGATGAAATGCTAAGCCTATGAATCCTTGCATTTACAACCATCTCTTATCTACTCAACTTGACTTATAAGATATAAATAGCCTCGAGTCTTATTAGACCATGCATAGAAGTTGAATAGAAGGAAAGTAAGTCGACTTGTAGGTGTTGTACAATCTAATCGATTCGGCTCCGGGACCCAACTCTTCCTATGAACCGTAAGACATAAACCAACTCGGTTCCCCCACAACACTAATTGCTTGCATATAATTGTAAACATGTTTGTATGATCAAAACCATGAATCCCTTATGACCCCATGAAATCCTAGCACTTTTAATCATTTGTTTACATCTTTCCTTTTATTGCTTGTTTTACTTTATTGCTTTCATTAGTCTAGGACATAACTACAAACCCAAACAAATTGTGACACTAGCATAAATCGAGATAGATAGACTTAGAACCCAAAGCACACCGTCCCATGGATCGACCTCGATTTACCGCTAACTAGTAGTTTGTTGAGTATTATAAATGTGTTTTGATTGGGTGTACAACGACACGCCCCACATCCAAAATGGCGCCGTTGCCGGGGATGGTGCTATGTGATTAAGTTCTTACTTGTTTGTCTATTTTAATTGTGCTTTCACCTTGAGGAACTTGTTCCTCAAGGATTGTTCTTACCGTTTTTGTGTAGTTTCCATGCTTGTAATTGTTTCCTTGTCTTAGCTATGATGGCTCGAGACTTGTCATATGGAGTATGTGGTGGATCTTTTGAGTATGACTATGGGTATGGGGAGTTTGAGGAGCAAGTCAACACAAACCTACCTTACAACTCATACAATGAAAATCCTAACTACTACCCCAATTTCTCCCACCAAAATCACCTCATCCAATATCCACAACATCCACCCACCCAATACCCACTTCATAATGAGTTTCAATCGCCACGATACAACCACTTTCACACCTACCCACAACAAGAAGATGAACCCATTCAAAATGTGATTCTCCAAATGATGGGAGATCCACAAAACTTCTTCAAACAAATGCTAGAAGAGAGCCAAAGAAGGGACATTGTTCTTCAAGGCATTGTTACCCAAGGTGAGGAGTTGGAAATTCAAATTGCCCAAATAAAAGAAACCCAACTAACTACCCCTCACCACTCTTTAGACATTGACCATGAATGTGAGTTTGAAGGAGTTACCTTTGATGAGAAGTGGGAAGAGTCAACCTCATTGAGCTCTTGTGAGTATGAAAGTGTGGTGTTTGATGATGAAGACATGAGGTTGAGTAAGCCAAATACTCTTAGCCTTTGTGAGTATGAGAGTGTATCATTTGAAGTGGATGTTGAGGTGTTGGTGAAGAGGAGTGAAGCCCCCATTTAGGATTCATATGAAGATAGCAATGATGATCAATTCGTGCTTTACAAGAACTTGTGGGATAAGGGAGCGGAGATTCGTGAGGTTACTCTCCTTGAGGAGCCTATTCTTGAGACATTTGAGATACCTTATCATGAAAAAGAAGAATGCCCCTTCCCTATTGCCCGTGGAGATTGCTTTACACCCATCATGGAGCCAATGATTGTTGAAGAGGATATGGTGGACCTTCTTCAAAAGGCCAAAGCATCATACAAAAGCTACTTGGTGGAAAAGCTCAAAGAGAAACTTGCACATGAGGCTACTTGTGGGAATTTGGCATCCACAATGTCAACTTCTAAGGAACTCGATCATCAAAGCCATGAAAATTCTCCTTCCACCTTGGAAGGATTGAAAAATCATAATGCTATCACCGTCACCAAAATTGAAAAAGAAGGTGGTGAGTTGAAGTCTCCGGGCAAATATGAACCATACTTCATACCTAGTGTTGACGAGAATCATGGGCTTATTGGTTTGAAGCATCGGGAAAGCTCTAGTGCCAAGGACAAGGTGAAAGAAAGGATATATGACAAACTTCCTTGGCCAAATTTCGTGTTCAAATGGAGCAACCCATACTTATGCTTATTTGGAGCTTGTTCACAAGCTTTTGATCTTCTTCTAAGGGCCTTGAGCTCTATGGACAAAACAAAGAGCTTTAACAATTCAAATTAGTTTGGTGGAGTCCTACCTCAAACCACCATTTGTAAGATATCCTTTCCTTTCACTTTGCATTACATTCACACTTACATTTAGTTATTTACATATACATTAAGCTTGCATTTGTATTATATATCATATTGAATTTACATTAGTTAGTCCATATGGTATAGTTTGCATTGTAATATACCTAACATGATTCATGTAGATAGTTGCATATAGATTAGAATTCATGCATGACTACTAATGACCAATCCTATTCTTTTCCACACTAGAAATAGTGTTTAAATCGGTTTGGGGAGGTTTGATCATAGGTGACCATAATTTACTAGAAATCATGCATCATATAGTGTAGTTTAGATTGCATTCATTTGTTATATATGTCATATAGAATTGCATTTAGTTAGAGCATGCATGCATTCATATCATATCATTGCATTGCATTTGTACTTTATTTCAAAAAAACCAAAAAAATTCAAAAACATGTATTTCCTTTTTATTCCTACTCCTACATGTACATTGAGGACAATGTCCAAAATAAAGTGGGGGATGGGAATTTATATTCCAAAAACGCATAAAAAGTGAAAAATTTCGAAAAATACAAAAATATGTCTTTTAATTTCATAATACAAAAATCCATAAAAATTTGAAAATTTGAAAAACCAAAAACATGTTCTTTAATTTAGTAGTGTAGAATTGTATATACTTGTGCTTTTGTTCTCTTCTCACATAGATACAACACCACATTTGAGACATTAGCAAGGGAAAATGAAGACCGCTTGGTATGATCGCTCTAATCTCTATTTCCCTTCCATTTCTTTTTCATTATTCATATGAGGAGGATGGGCTTACATGTCAAGGAGGATGTGGTGTATTTTGTTGTTGCGGTTTGTGTATCTATGTGTTGTTAGGAGTTGCATTTAGTTTATATGGCATATTAGTTGGTAGAATCATTTTCATTAGGATGTTTATATGCTAGTTGCATCATGGCATGTAGTTTGCATGGTTAGAAAATTTTTGTGAAACCGTCTACTTGGGAATCTTGACAAGTGTATATAGGCCCTAGTAGATGCTTTTTCTTCTTAAGACTTTGCTTGTTAGAATACTTGTAAAACACCCTAGGATGTGTCATGCTAGTATCCTTTGACCCATGGTTTAAGGCCAAGTCAAAAGTACCTTGTGGTGTGATAACTCATTGGCTACCGTTTATTCGAAGGTGACCCTTGAAACCATGCATCCATCCATGTTCTACCACATTTTTGTCATCAAAGGGAATGGGCACAAAAAGAAATCAATTTGAGTTCAATAAAATGAAAAGTGAAAGAAAGCTTGCAAAATGCATCAAATGAAAAGAGGAGCAAAAATAGAACTCCTAAAGCTTCAAATATAAGCCACCCTCACTACATATGGGGTGACTTTGAAAATGTTCAAAAAGAAATGCAAAGAAAAGTTGAAAGTTGTCAAGTATTGAAATGCCAAAAATCAAAAAGAAATGGCAAAAGAAAATGTTCTCAAATGTTATATTCCACAAGAAATTGGGGGAAAAACAAAAATGAAAGCAAACCCCCAAAGTGAAACTCAAATATCTATTGATCCCTTTATCCATCGTATCCATTTTTGTGCATGGTAGAGAGGGGACGACCCTTCTTCTTGTCTAGGCAAGAGGGGGAATTCCGCTATCCTCCAGTGTTTCTAACACCATAGGGAGTCTACTCTTGACAAAAGCATTTAGCGATTGAGGACAAAGGTACCCTAGCTTGACACAATTTGGAGGTGATTTATTGGTATCCTTCTAGGCTTAGTAGTTTGAAGAAATTACATCTATGAAGGAGTGTGTACCCTTGAATTGCTTCCCTTGTAGATAATTTCCGCCACTTAGATGAGGAAAGTGGCTATTCTTTTGTAGATGCATCCATTACTTGTTTTGTGTGCTTTAATGCTTGGATGTGTCGCCATTTTGGCAAGCCCCACCTTGCCTTGCAAGAAGGCATTCTACCTCATGGTTGTCTTGTTGTGAGTTGAAGGGGCGGAGTGAGACCCGCTAATTGTCTCACATCGGTTATATTAGTAGGATAGTTTAAATAAAGGTCTAGTTTTTGTCACCTCTTTACTCGGGACGAGTAAAGATTCGGTTTGGGGATATTTGATATGAACATTATTTGCGCACATTTAGTCCCCTAATTGAGCCTATTTTGCATACTATTATAATATTCCTTAGCCATTTTATCCGTCAAAACCTTCCTATTTGCTTTTCTATCGCATTTCATATGTTTTGTAGAAAAGGAGATAATAAGGCGGAAATTCCCGTCTTTCGTGCATATTTGGAAGCTTATTGATGATATTAGATGGACTAGTATGAAGAGGAGGCAAGAATTAGGACCAAAGATGTAGGAATAAAGTGTTTATAGAAGGATCAAAGGGTTAAAAGTAAGAATGACGAGAGGGAAGGCATTACAAGAAGAAATCGCTCGAAGACTGAACCAAGGGTTGCTCCTTTGGCTCTGAAAATATGCTAGATGGAACGGCGTCGAAAAAACAAGTGATCTAGGCTTTTGAATCACTCCAATAGGAGTTGGATGAGAAAATGACGTCCGTTTTACAACCCGAGCTCAAGATACAGCTCAACCCGCTCGGGTCAAATTCAACCCGCTCGGGTTGAAGGCCAGGACGCCCATATTTCGCTCGGGACGGGCGTATTCCTGGACAGGAAACTTTTCCTTGCTACGTGAACCACAAGACGCCCGTCTTGCTCCAAATCCGCCCGTCTTCCCCTGCTACAATCCGCCCGTCCCGACACCAATCCGCCCGGATTCCTTTACAGTAATTTCGTCTTCTTCAAGCTTCAAAGAAAGAAGCCCTTCCTTCGAAAAATACCGGCGTCTCCCTGCTCAAATCTCAAAAGTGTAATTACTAGTTTAGCCCTTAGTTAACCCTAATGCATCCACCTAATTTCCACTATAAATACCTCACTTGTAAATAATCAAGGGGGGTCTCATCAAGTTTTAGAGTAGAAAATCCTTCTTTAGATTAGATTAGGAGTAGATTAGAATAGATTACTCTTTAATCTTTCCACAAATCCCACATTAATCTCTCCTTAATTATTGTTCAAGTTTATTATTCAAGTTTGTTACTTTTGGGTAATTGAAGATTATTGGGTTATTATTGGAGGATTGACAACCCTTCATCAATCAATCAAGTTTCTTCTATTATTCTTTGCTTTATTATTTGGATCACCTCAAGTTTGGTATAATTCCTTTACCCTTTAATCTTAATTGTTCATTTCTTCATTCTATTATCATGTTTATACTTGTTGTGATGTTTGACACCATTAATGACATGTTTCCCATGATAATGAGTGAGTAGTCTTTTAGCTAGGATTCGTGGATAATTAGGGGAAACCAACATGGGATTGATTTATGCTTAATCTAATATGTTCACATGATTAAATTGCTTGCTTGTTGTGATGTCAACTTTATGCACATGTTATGTTTGATGAAATGCTAAGCCTATGAATCCTTGCATTTACAACCATCTCTTATCTACTCAACTTGACTTGTAAGATATAAACCAACTCGAGTCTTGTTAGACCATGCATAGAAGTTGAATAGGAGGAACGTAAGTCGACTTGTAGGTGTTGTACAATCTAATCGATTCGGCTCCGGGACCCAACTCTTCCTATGAACCGTAAGACATAAACCAACTCGGTTCCCCCACAACACTAATTGCTTGCATATAATTGTATACATGTTTGTATGATCAAAACCATGAATCCCCTATGACCCCATGATATCCTAGCACTTTTAATCATTTGTTTACATCTTTCCTTTTATTGCTTGTTTTACTTTATTGCTTTCATTAGTCTAGGACACAACTACAAACCCAAACAAATTGTGACACTAGCATAAATCGAGATAGATAGACTTAGAACCCAAAGCACACCGTCCCATGGATCGACCTCGATTTACCACTAACTAGTAGTTTGTTGAGTATTATAAATGTGTTTTGATTGGGTGTACAACGACACGCCCACATCCAAAATGGCATGCTTGGGGATGGTGCTATGTGATTAAGTTCTTACTTGTTTGTCTATTTTAA